>NC_133619.1:400425788-400725788 GCF_048593235.1 Sminthopsis crassicaudata | reverse complement strand
GTCATTCACTCAATTCAATTCAAGTCACTGCATATTTATTTATTTTAATTATAGTTTTTATTTACCAGATATATGCATAGGTGATTTTTCAGCATTGACAATTGCCAAACCTTTTGTTCCAATTTTTCCCTCCTTCCTCCCACCCCCTCCCCCAGATGGCAGGTTGACCAATATATGTCAAATATGTTAAAGTATATGTTAAATATAATATATGTATACATGTCCAAACAGTTGTTTTGCTTTACAAAAAGAATCGGACTTTGAAATAGTGTACAATTAGCCTGTGAAGGAAATCCAAAATGCAGGCGGACAAAATTAGAGGGATTGGGAATTCTATGTAGTGGTTCATAGTCATCTCCCAGAGTTCTTTCGCTGGGTGTAGCTGGTTCAATTCATTACTGCTCTGTTGGAACTGATTTGGTTCATTTCATTGTTGAAAATGGCCACTTCCATCAGAATACATCCTCATACAGTGTTGTTATTGAAGTGTATAATGATCTCCTGGTCCTGCTCATTTCACTCAGCATCAGTTGATGTAAGTCTCTCCAAGCCTCTCTGGATTCCTCCTGTTGGTCATTTTTTACAGAGCAATAATATTCCATAACATTCGCATACCACAATTTATTCAGCCATTTTCCGATTGATGGGTATCAACTTAGTTTCCAGTTTCTGGCCACTACAAAGAGGGCTGCCACAAACATTCTTGTACATACAGGTCCCTTTCCCTTCTTTAGTATTTTTTTGGTATATAAGCCCCAGTAGAGACACTGCTGGATCAAAGGGTATGCATAGTTTGATAACTTTTTGAGCATAATTCTAAATTGCTCTCCAGAATGGCTGGATGTATTCACAATTCCACCAACAATGTATCAGTGTCACAGTTTTCCCACATCCCCTCCAACATTGCACTGAATATTTATTAAAGGCACTCTGTGTGCAAAAGCATTATGATGATCTGGAATAGGGAAAGGAAGTGCAAAGTTTGTTTTTTAAAATTTATTTTATTAAAGCTTTTTATTTACAAAACATTGCATGTTTAATCTTTCAACCCTTGCAAAACTCTCTGTTCCAAATTTTCCCTTCCTTCTTCTCACCCCCTCCCCTGGATGGCCAGTCGTCCAATATATGTTAAACATTTTAAAATATATATTAAATCCAATATATGTATACATATTTATACAGTTACCTTGCTGCATAAGAAAAATCAGATGTAGAAAGAAATAAACCTAAGAAGGAAAACAAAAATGCAAGCAAACCATAATAAAAAGAGTGAAAATGCTATGTTCTGTTTCACATTGTTCCCACGGTTCTCTCTGGGTATAGACGACTTTCTTCATCACTGAACAAGTGGAACTTGTTTGAATTATCTCATTGTTGAAGAGAGCCACATCCATCAGAATTGATCATCATATAATATTGTTGTTGAAGTGTATAATGATCTCCTGGTTCTACTCATTTCACTCAGCATCAGTTCATATAAGTCTCTACAGGCCTTTCTGAAATCATCCTGCTGGTAATTTCTTACAGAACAATAATATTCCATAACATTTAGATACCACAATTTATTCAGCCATTCTCCAATTGATGGGCGCATCTACACAGTTTCCAATTTCTAGGCACTACAAAAAGAGCTGCCACAAATGTTTTTGCACATTTTTGCACAAGAGATCCTTTAAGATCTCTTTGGAATATAAGTCCAATAGTAACACTGCTGGGTCAAAGGGTACACACAGTTTAATAGTTTTTGAGCATAGTTCCAAATTGCTCTCCAGAATGGTTGGATCTATTCACAATTCCACCAACAATGTACCAGTGTCCCAGTTTTCCCACAGCCCCTCCACCATTCGTCATTATCTTTTCCTGTCATCTTAGCCAATCTGAGAAGGGTATACTGGTACCTCAGAGTTGTCTTAATTGGCATTTCTCTGATCAAAAGTGATTTAGAACACCTTCTCATATGAGTAAAAATAGTTTTAATTTCTTCATCTGAAAATTGTCTGTTCATATCCTTTGACCATTTATCAATTGGAGAATGGTTTGATTTCTTATAAATTTGAAACAATTCTCTATATATTTTAGAAATGAGGCCTTTAACAGAACCTTTGAATGTAAAATGTTTTCCCAGTTTATTGCTTCCCTCCTACTCTTGTCTGCATTAGTTTTATTTGTATACAAACTTTTTAACTTAATATAATCAAAATCATCTATTTTGTGATCAGTAATAAACTTTAGTTCTTTGGTCACAAATTCCTTGGAGGTGGAAAGTTTAGTTAAGACATAACATTATTTCTTCATTGATTGACAAGTATCATGGAATATCTACAATGTGTTAGGACCTGGATAAGCTCACCTCATAGAGCTTACAGTCTAGTAGAGGGCTAGGATACATAAACTGTGGATCAGACTGCCATTTCATTGATGTAGGGAACTTTCCAGTGAGGAAGCTCCTTTTGCCAACATAGATCAGCCACAAGTTCTGTAATTTATACCATAGAAAAATTAAGTGACTTGTCCAGGATTTAGCCATTAGTATATATCAGAGAAATAATTTAAACCCAAGTCTTCCTATTCTCAACCACATGATCCACACACAAAATAAACATAACTAAGGTGAAAAATACAGCAGCCTCTAGTCACTCCACTAAGTTTTCCTATCTTTCTCTCAATCATTGCTGTTTTGGCATCTTTCCTTTCTCCCTTCCCTTCAGTTCCATTTTAGCTCTCTCTCTCTCTCTCTCTCTCTCTCTCTCTCTCTCTCTCTCTCTCTCTCTCTCTCTCTCTCTCTCTCTCTCTCTCTTTCTCTCTGTCTCTCTCTGTCTGTCTCTCTCTGTCTCTCTGTCTGTCTCTCTCTCTCTCCCTTTCTCTCTCTCTCTCTTTCTGTCTTTGTCTCTCTCTTTGTCTCTGTCTCTCTCTCTCTCTCTCTCTCTCTCTCTCTCTCTCTCTCTCTCTCTCTCTCTCTCTCCTTCTCTTTCCATACCTGTCTCTCTTCCCCTCTCTCCCCCTTCTCTCCTTCTCTCTGTTTCTGTCCATCCATCCATTTCTC
This sequence comes from Sminthopsis crassicaudata, assembly GCF_048593235.1. Lineage (NCBI taxonomy): Eukaryota > Metazoa > Chordata > Mammalia > Dasyuromorphia > Dasyuridae > Sminthopsis > Sminthopsis crassicaudata. The sequence continues at coordinate 400,722,745 of NC_133619.1, read as the reverse complement.
CACTCATTCATTAATATTATTGAGCACTTAATATGTTCAAGGCACAATACTAAGCTCTAAAGAGATCTGAAAATGGATAAAACAATCTCCTTTATTACTACAAACTCTATTTGAGTAGGTAAGATACATGCTCTAATAATTACCATTAAATATAGAATATGGTCAGTGAAAAATAAAGGTCCCATTATCTCACACCAAACACCAAGATAAGATTCCAAATGGATACAAGACTTAGATATAAAATTCACATTGTAAATTAATTAGAGAGTAAGGAAGAAATTATTTTATAGACTAAACAAGTTATGGTAAAACAAAAGATTAAATAGCCAACTTTGATGGCATAAAATTAAAAAATGAAAACAGGTTGAGAAAAAAATCTTTGCAATGTGTTTCTCTTATAAAGTTCTAATTTTCAAAACCTATAAAGAAACATTTAAATTTCAGAGACTAAGAGCCTTTCTCCAGTAAATAATCAAAGGATACAATCAGTTTTCAAAGGAAAGAAATCTAAGGTTTCAATAATTATGTGGAAAAATGCTCTAAATTTCTAATAATTATAGAAATGCAAATTAAAGCAACTTTTAGGTACTGTCTTACATAGAACAGACTGGTAAAGATGACATAAAGGGAAATGACAATTGGTGGGACAGTGGGAAAACAGGCACACTAGGTCAATGGTGCCAGACTCAAATAGAAATGAGGACCACTAAACTGTCTATAAGGATCCCTTCAGGTCTTTTATTGACTTAGAAAATGACATATTAGTATCATCTATGTTTTGTTGTAATTATATTTATTTTGCTAAATGTTTTCCAATTACATTTTAATCTGATTTGAGCTGCACTCAGGAGTATTCTGGGATGCATTCACTATACTATTGGTGTAGATATAAATTGGTCTACCTCTTTTGAAAAGCATTTGGAGCTATCCCCAGAAATTTACCCAAATGTGCATACTCTTTGACCTTGCTATATCTTTACTAGATCTATATATAATCCAATAAAAGCAGAGAAAGAGAAACAATTTATATGTGCAAAGATATTTGCAGAAATTCTCTTCACAGTAGCTAGAAATTATAAATTAAGGAGGTATTTTGTTGGAGAGTGGCTAAAAAATTTGTGACATCGAATAGGTATAATAGAATATTATTGACAGATTAATAAAAAATGTGTTACTTGAAAAAAGAAAAAAGAAAACATCATCCTTCTGAGATAGCTTTGTTGGTTCTGCTAGGGCAGCCAAGAGACATCTTCTCCTTAGATGTGTGGGCAGATAGATTGGTTCCCAGAGCTGTCAACCTCTGTGGAATCTCTTGCCTTCAGAATTCCATAATGTTCATTTCCAAAAAGAAGACTGATCTCCTTGTACCTTGGAGGCACATTGAGCATCTTTCTGTTCAGTGAGAAAGCCCTGTAGATCTCTATTAACTCTGACTCTTGAAATATTTCCTGATGAATTTATTCAGGTCTTTTTTTTGCTGGGCTGTGGAATTTGCCCAGATTAGAATAGGAATTGCTTTCCTGAAGTAAGCAAATTTTAGAGGTTTGCAGATAGCTAGGTGGAGGAGCCAGGTCTCAAGTGCATGCTTTTATCCTAGGAACATCAGTACTTGGCACCTCCTCCCATCAGAGTGATGCATTTGATGGGCAGGCTGTGGGCACTGTAGTAAATTAGGCTGAGATCTGTGAGTGTTTCCCAATGGTCTGTCCTGGGTCTTCTTCTCCCTAGTTTCCCATTTCACTCAGTAGTTTCATCAGCTCCAATGGGTACAATTATTATATCTATGCAGATGATAACTATTGTTGAATTGTTTCAATCCTGTCTGACTCTTCATGATCTCCTTTGGGGTTTTTTTTGGTCAAAGATACTAGAGTAGTTTGCCATATCCTCCATCGCAATTTATAGAGGAGGAAATTAAGGCAAATCAACATTTGCTCAAGTTGGTAGTGTCTGAGGTCACATTTGAACTCAGGTCATCTTGACTCAATAGCCAGTGCTCTATCCACTGGGCAACCTAATTGCCTAATGCAAATGATCATTAAATCTATAAATCTTGATCTCTTTCCTGAGCTCTAATCATGAATCACTGCTTCTTGGACATCTCCCCTTAGAAATTCCAGAGTCCTCTCAAACTCAACATGTCAAAAACAGAACTCATTATCTTTCTCCCCAATATTTTACTCTTGAAAGCATCACCATCCTCCTAGTTACCAGGTTTGAAACCTCAGCTCTTCAGCCCCTTTTCTTCCATATAGCCAATCTACTGCCAAGTTTTGTCATTTCTACCTTTGCAACACATCACATCATCTCATGTGTGGAATATTTCAAGGGTTTTCTGATTGGTTTCCTTGTCTAAACTCTCTCTCCACTTGCCCATCTTCCCCTCAGGTACTGAAGTGACCTTCTGAGAATGTAGGTCTGATCATGTTGCCTCCCTGCTCAGCAAATTTCAGTAACTCCCTATAAACTATGGCAGTTGTTCTCAAGGGGTGCCCTGGAGATCCTCAAGACACTGTCAGGAGATCTGCAAAGTCATAAGTATTTTCATAATAATATTACCAACATTATTTGCCTTTTTCCTTCTCATTCTTTCATGAGGATACAATGGAGTTTTTCAGAAGTCACATGGCCTGTGAATTAAAGATTTAACTGCAAATATGAAGACTGAGTTAATATCTCATCTGTAGAATTGCACTTTTGCATGACAAATCTACAGACATGATTGGACTTGCTCTGCATGTATTTGTATATCAACAACCAATTATAGAAGAACATTTTTGCTTATGTGAATGTCTGGCAACAAATACAAGAGGTGCTGAAATATTCAAAATGTTGAATACATCTTTTGAGTCTCACAGTTTGTCCTGGCATGATTGTGTTGGTATTTGCATGTATGATCCAAAAGCAATTATGGGTAAACCTGTGGACATCTTAGCATGGCTAAAGGCAGTAACACCAAAGAGTTCTAGAAATCATTGTATTAGTTACCACCAGGCGCTCCTAGCAATTTAAAAATGCCAATTTCACTCAAGCATGTGAAGCAATAAAAATATGAATTTTATTAAATCTTGGCCACTGAGAGGTGATAAAATGGGTGATGAAATAGGGAGAGCACTACTCTTTACTAAAATAAAGATTGTTTGAATGAAAGCTCTCTGGGGTTGTTTGAGTTGAGAGCTAAACCAGTACTTTTTTTTCATGGAATACCATTTTTATTTGAAAGAATAATTGATAAACTATGGTTACCCACACTTGAATATTTGGCAAATTTTTTTTTTTGAAAATGAACAAAGGAAAAAAACTGATGGTCTTTGTTGATGATGTTTGATGTTGATGATGAAATACGAGCTTTCAAGTGAAAATCTGAATTTTAGAAAACTTGTATTTCCCACTGTGAATATGACAACTTCTAAATACTTAACCGTCCTTTCTGATGAGAGTGGTAGTGATACAGAGAAATGTAATTTTTAAACCATTGTATAATGAAACATGTCAACATTTTGAAGAACTCAGTGAACTAGAATTTTTCAAATGGCTAATGTGTGTTGTTTCAAAGTTGTATATGGTTAAAAATCTATACAAAGTGCAAGATAGATAAGTAGATTTTAATAGAATGGAGTATAAAAAGTTCATTGGTTGGAATTCAGATTCCACATTTCAACCACCATTTGTCAAGTTCTGGTATAGTATCAAAGAAGAATATCTATAATTATCTAAAAAGCCATTAAAACACTCCTCCCTTTTCTAAGTACATATTGGTATGAGGCTGGGTTTTCTTCATATATTTTAACCAAACAACATATTGTGACAGATTGAATGCAGAAGCAACAGAAAACTAGAAATTTAAGCCAGACATTAAAGATATATGCAAAAATGTAAAACATTTCACTCTTCTCACTAAATTGTTTTTGTTCAGCAAAACAGGTTTTTTTTTTTATAGAATGTATTATACATACTAACATGTAATAGATTTATTATTATTTTTAAAAAAATTAAATATTTTAAAGATTTATCAGTTTTAATTTCTAACATGCTAAATATTGATAGATATAACTGAAATGAACAAAAGCTCTTTAAATTCCTCAGGATGTTTAAGAGCACAAAGGGATCCTGAGACCTACAAGTTTGATAACTGTGGACATCTAGTATCAAAAAATGAATACTCTGAGTTTTAAATCCCTCTACCTACCTTTCCTGTCTTGTCACTCTTTATATCTTTCTACAATCTGGTAACACTAGTCTCCTTGCTATTTCTCACATATGACATTCTTCCCAATTAGAAGTCTTTTTAATGGTTGTCCCTCCATGTATAGAAGGTTCTTCATCATTTCTGGTTCCTGGTTTCCCTGGCTTTTTCACCTTTCCCACATTGTTAGCTACTTTTCTCTGAGATTACTTTCCATTTACACTACATCTGTTTTTTTTCTGCACATAGTAATAGTCATTTGCTACCTTCCCCATTAGAGTATAAAATCAGGAGCCATATTTTTCCCCTTTTTGTATTCCTAGGACTTAGCAGAATACCTAGTACATAGAAAACCTTTCTTGACTGACCCACCAAGTTGTAAAGAAAAGGAGCCTATACCCATTCTATTTTTCCTCCTTGACCCCCATCTCTCATTTATTGTTGTTGTTGAGTTGTGTCCAATTCTTCATGACCCCATTTGGGTTTTTTTTTTGGCAAAGACACTGGACTGGTTTGCCACTTTCTTCTCCAGCTCATTTTACAGATGAGGAAACCGAGGCAAACAGGGTTAAGTGACTTACCAGGGCCACACAGCTAGTAGGTATCTGAGACCAAATTTTAATTCATGGCTTTCTGATTCTAGGCCCTGTGCTCTACCCACTGTGCTACCTAGCTTCCCCTACTTCTCACATCTGGAAGCAAATACTATCACTGTTTCCACTTCATTGAGCACAGGAGAAAGAGCAATTCATATACCTATTCATTAAGAATGAGCAAGAGTCCAATGGCAGGAAGAGGCAATGCTGTACCCTCTCTCCTCCCTTCTCCTTGCTAGGATCCCTGGGATTGCAGAGAATCCAGTGATAAGACCTGACACTTTAGTTGCAGAGACAAGGGCATTCCTTAAGGTAGAGCAATAGTTAGCATTTGTCTTTGGTTTAAACTTCAAAGAGTTCCATTACTGTTCATTATTTTCTCCAAGCCCAGTCTTTTTCCCCACTGATGGCCTGGAGGAGGAGGAGGAGGTTTGAAAGAGAAAGTTTAGAAACTCTTCTGTGTGGTCATAGACCCAGTGGATAGGAGAGCTAGAATCAGGAACAGGCCTTCTGAACTTCCAGGTATCATCCACAGGGTATTGTGATCCACAGGAGGTATATGAGGGCTGCATAAGTCTTAGAAGTCTTAGTACAGCTCGCAACTTTTTTTTCCCACTATTCCTCCAAACCTTAATTCCAAATTCCCCACATTACTCTCTTTTCTCATTACTTCCCAACATGGACTCTTCTCTCAATCAAATTAATTTGCTTGTCCTCCTACTTGTCCCCGTCTCATTTCTCCCCAAAGATGAACAGGTTATACTTTTAAAGGCTATACTTTTAAATCCCATTCTGCTCTGTTCTTTTCACAAGGCTTCAGATTCACAAAGAGTACCAAAGATTAGAGTGATAAGGGGCCTTAGATATTCTGGTCCAGGGGATAACCTGAATTATTTAGACCCAAGGATTTCAGAAAATCCATGAACTTGGGTGGGAAAATTTTTTTTATGTTTACTAACCTAGAATTTAAATATAGCACTTCATGTAATGCTTTAAAAAAATCATTGACCTAAGAAAGGATCCTTAGGCTTCATGACACTGCCAAAGAGGTTCATGATCCAAAATAAATAAAGAATTCTGAATCTAGTCACATTTCAGTTTGCAGATGGAAAAATGAAGGTCAGAAAAATGAAATAAATTGTCCAAGGTCATATGGCTGATTTATTCATTCAACTCACCTCCATATAGATTTTTATTAAGTGCCCACTGCATGTGTTCTTTAATGGGAGATAAAATTTGAATAAGACATGGTTAGTCCCTTTTCTCATGTAGTTAGTAGGGTGATAAGAACAAAACAATAGTTTCTTCTGAATAGGGAATTTGCTTCTGTGGAAAATCTCTTTACCAATGTAAACATTAACATTTCTTCAACTAGTTTTTAGAGTTATATGGGGCACTAAAAAATGAAATGACTTGCCTAAAATTACAGAGTTGAGATGAAAGAGCAAGTTGGGGATAGTAGATTTGCAGTTGCTTGTGCAATCACCTTTTTAATTATACTATGTCAAGGAAATGCTTGTTTTATTCCAAAAATTAAAATAAAATCAAAACACATCAAAAATAAAATAAATTAAAAAAAACTATATCTTGATTTTTAGAATAGTTGTAGCCATTCACAACTTTACTTGTCTATTTTCAACATTAATTGCATTGCTTATGAATTGGTATCTTATATGAGTCAAGAGAGTGGTGATTATAAAATGTAGGTGATTGTATTAAAAGAGTTTGGCAAAGACACAGGCTCTGTCCAGGACTCCTGACATAGAACTTTGTGACTGGAAAATGAAATGGGAAGATGCCAAACAAATAGGAAATAATCAAGTGAAGCAGAGTAATGTAATGATGTAATAATGCATTTGTACTGAAATTTGGAAGATTACAAACTGAAAATAAGGAAAAATTCTCCAAGTTTTAGAACTTCCCCAAAGGAGAATGGCTTGTTGTTCATTGGCACCCCTTCACAGAAGATCTCCAAGTAGAGACTGAAGAGTTTTGACATCTTTTTTTTTTCAACACCTGTCCAATATATTTTGGGAGAGATTTCTGTTTATGTATGTATTGAATGATCTTTGAAATTTCCCCTACCAAGTTCTAAAATTCTGATTCTGTAACTATACTGAGCAAATATGCTTTCATCTGCGGCTCACTTAGAGGAACTCACCTGAAGTGGAATAGTGGACACTGATATAGAAAAATAATCTCTTTCACACATTATTGTGTTTTAGGATTAAATTATCTGATTTCCCTACCCCAGGGAAAGGAGGTGTTGTACATACTACAAGAATTACAAATCTCTTCCTTCTTCCCTATGTCAAAATGTCTACAATGAGAGGAGCTGGCAGTATTCCCCTTATTTTAGTCTAGCTGCCCAAAGCAAAAATAATAGGACGGGGCAGTACCCTAGTCTCCCGATGGCACAAGTAACAAAAACAGCTCAGACATGTGGTAAAGAGACCCTAAACCTGCCAGGTATAAGTAACAGGTGCTTGTGGGAGTGTAAGGAAGAGGGCTTCATATAAATTCCAAAGAAACCTGAAGTGTGATGTCTGAAGTTATGGTTCCAAAGAAAGTCTAAGACAATTGGAGATCTGAGTTTTTGAGGTATATATATATATATAAATCATCATTAGAGTATATATATATATATATATACATATATATATATATATATATCTCATCATTAGAGTATATATATATATATATATATATCTCATCATTAGAGTATATATATATATATATATATATATAAATCATCATTAGAGACTCATCCCCCTTTTGGACAGGTGAGCAAGATGCGCCCCTGGAAAAGAGGATGAGCACCATCTGCTGGAGAAGTCAAGGATAGCAGAGAGTAGGGAACTGATGGAGATTTAAACGGAAAGCAGAGAGCAGTATTTGCCATCTGCCGGAGGACAATGGAACTGACAGCATCCTGAGGCTGAGAATGGTGTTGAGTGGCAGGAAGAAGGTACTTGCTGAAATTGAAGTTCTCAGATCATCTGAGGAGTGGAGATAAGCCAGCAAGGTGATGGAAGGCACTTTATGACAGCAGGGAGACTCCCACACAAGGACTGCAACCAAGTGGAATTACAGAGTTTAACAAAATGTTCAGAGTCATCTGGTACAACTATATAAATTTTACAGATGGGGAAACTGAGGCCCAGAAACCAAAGTCATAGTTATTTTATGGTGGAGATCGGACTTGGATGCTGATCTCTTGGCTTCCAATCCAGGCCCCTTTCTATAAAATTATATTGTCTTCCTTGGTAGGATTACTGTCAAGATACTTCTATCTTGGAGTTCTCTTTGTTGATTTGGTGAAAATGTGTTGTATATGGCACTATGAGAAAGAGGAGTTATGCTCAAAGTGATGCAGTCATCACCAGGACCAACGCCCTTTGGCAGGCACCCTCTGTGCTTTGCAGTATACATCTTCCCTTCTTCAACCCACTCCTACATTGCTCTTAGAAGGAAATAACTGTCGGGGCCAATTAAATGCCAATTTCATGCTACAAGAAACATTTATTGTATTTTTATAAAAGCTTTTATTTTCTTAACACATGCATAGATGGTTTTCAACATTCACCCTAGCAAAATCTTGTGTTATAAATTTTTTCTCTGTCCCTTCCTCTACTCCTCCCCTAGAAGCAAGTAATCCAATATAAATTAAATATGTGCAATTCCTTTATACATACTTTTAAAAGTGTTATGATACACAAGAAAAATCAGTTCAAAAAGGAAAAAAATGAGAAAGAAAACAAAATGCAAGCAAACAACAACGAAAAACTGAAAATATTATGCTATGATCCACACTCAGTCCCCATAGTGCTCTCTCTGAGTGCAGATGACTGTCTCCATCTCAAGACCATTGGAACTGGCCTGAATCTGGCTGTTAAAAAGAACAACCCATCAGGATTGATCATTGTATAATTTTGCTGTTGCCGTGTATAATTTTGTTAAACTTATCATCAGTTCCTGTAAGTCTCTCCAGGCTTCTCTGAAATCATCCTGCTGATCGTTTCTTATACAACACTAATATTCCACAACATGCGTATACTATAAGTTATTCAGCCATTCTCCAACTGATGAGCATCCACTTAGTGTTTAGTTCCTTGACACTACAAAAAGAGCTGCCACAAACTTTTTTACACATGTGGGTCCTTTTCCCTTTTTTATCATCTCTTTGGGATACAGATCCAGTAGAGACACTGCTGAATCAAAGGGTATGCACAATTTTATACCCCTTTGGGCATAGTTCCATATTACTCTCCAGAATGGATCAGTTGGATCAGTTCACAACTCCAACAATAATGCATCAATGTCCCAGTTTTCCCACATCCCTCCCAACATTCATCATTATCTTTTTCCTGTCATCTTAGCCAATCTGAGAGGTATATAGTGGTATCTAAGAGTTGTAAGAGAAACGTTTATTAAGAACCTCATTTGCACACTGTACTAAGCACTGGAAGAAAGAAATTTTAATGATATTCCCTAGAGCTCACTTAGAATTTAGCTTTGTTATTTTCTAATGAATTTATTATATAATTATGCGTTATAGTTATCTATGTATGTATCTTTTCCTTTATATTGTAAACTTCTTGAGATATAGACTTCATCTTATCTAAACTAGTATTATAAATCTATATTGTAAACTTGTATTGACTAGTATAGTACTTTGCAAAGAGAAGATACTTGTGAAAAATTTATTGAATTGAAAACTTCAATTGAATGTAATCAATGAACCAATCAATCAGCTCTTTATTAAGTACCTACTTTGGTGAGATAAACAGCCTTTAGGGACTTAGAGACTACCTAGATGACATATATATTTTAAAGTTTGCAAAACAATTTAAAAATATATTACAGACCCTGAGAAGTAGGCACAACAGATATTTTAATAGAATGACATACTAATTGTATAGTATTACTATAAGTTTTATAAAAATTATATCCATTTCATAGATATCAAAACTTTGGAGGTTTATTAAGGTTAAATTATTTACTTAGGGTCATTCATCTAAGTGTTAGAGACAGCATATGTAGTTCTTGAATTCACTGAACCAAACTATTTTGACACAGGGAGTTTTATTAATGATGATATTTTATTTATGAAAAAATTCACCACATTATTTTTAAGTAGCCATTTATCTATATATCATTTTTAAAATGTTTGTATTTCCTCCCAACCAATTTGCTAGCAATTCAAAGGGGTTCATAGAAAAATTGAACTTTCTATCTTCTCTTCAATAGATTTATCTCTAATATTACAGATTTAGAGTTAGAAGGAACCTGAGAATTATTTAATTTAACTCCTTCATTTTCTGGTTGAGGAAGGCAAACTCCAGAAATCTGCCTTGCATATGTTGCAGTAGAATGTAAGCCTGTTGAAGGCTGGGATCATTTTTAGTTTTGACTTTGTATCCCCAAATGGCTACTGTAATGCCTTACACGAAATAAAATTACACTTAATAAATGCTTCTTGGCTTGAGCTTGGTCAAGTTTACCACATAATAAGTACTGAGGATTTAGATTCAGATCCTCTTTCTTTGAATCTCCTAATATGCTATTTAATAGAAATAAATAGAAAGTCTTACCCCGAGTAAGGTATCTTGGTTAGTCTAGGACCTCTTTCCCAGAGAAAGGAGAAGGGGCAGGAAGATAAAACAGTCAGAATGACTGATGAATCCTTAAGAACAACAACTAAAAGTCAAAATAATTGTATCAACGTTTTTCTATAAATGTCCTTATCTAGCTCACTTATGATTGCTATTTTCAAGACTGCCTAGGTCTGTTTTCCAAAGATTGGTATATTTGTACCAATGGGGTCCAGTTCCCTGTGACTACTCCTGAGTATATAAAAGCAGTGTCAGGAGCTACTCAGAACAATTTGTCACTCTGAAAGAGCTGATAGCACCTGGTGGGACTTTATGGGTGTGATAGCATATACTGCCTGAATCAGAATAGGTATGCTGGGAGTTATGTCATAAATTAGCATGCGTCCTCTGTTATTGGCAGCTACCTGCTACAGGGAAGAGTGTAGGATGTGGGAATCAGGATGACTCCTCTTTCTGAGTTCAAATCTGGTCTCACAAATGACACACCACTTAATCCTGTTTGCCTCAGTTTCCTCGTCTATAAAATGAGCTGGAGAAGGAAATGGAAAATCACTCCAATAACTTTGGCAAGAAAACGCCAAATGGGGTCATGGAGAGTTGGACATGACTAAAAAATGACTGAATAGCCACAGCAGTGACCACTTCTATTATTGTTTTTAATTCCAATGGATTATAATGAAATTATTTCTGAGTGGAAACTATGTCTCTCTTCCTTAGATTTAAACAAGCTCATATAGAGGAATTATAAAATTAGGCTTTGCATGTGCAAGATCAGAGAGATAGGGAAATGATCTGTAGGTTTTACTGGACTTCAAGATAATATAATATAAGTCAAAAATCTAATGCAGTCTTAGGCTGGATTAAGAGAGACTTATTGTCCAGGACAATAGGGGCATTGCCTAGTCAGGTATCTAGAATATCATGGTTGGTTTTGGCCATTAAATTTTAAAAAGGACATTGATGAAGGAGTTTTTAGAAGAAGGTAACCAGGACAGTGAAGGGTCTTGAAATCATGCCTGATGAAGACTGGTCAAAGAAACTTGGGATGTTTAGCCTGTAAATGAAAAGACTTGGTGGATGGGGGTGAAGGACATGTGACAATTGTTTTCAAATATTTGAAGACTTATCATTTGGTAGATGGATCATAGTTGCTCTGCTTATCTTCTAGGATGGAGGTGGGGGATAAATTTAGGTTTAATGTAATGAAAACTTTCCCTACAATTAGAACTATCCCAAAATGAAATGGAGTGCTTCTAGTGATAGTAAGTTTCTACTTCACTAGACAATCAACAAAACAAATTAATTTGTAGCATTGCCCATTTTTGAGGTATAAAATGCCTGAACAACTGACAACCAGGTTTTGGGAGCCGTTAGAGCTGATTCCACCCCAGATCTCTCTCTGGAGTTTTTTGAACATCAGCTGTATACTCATTTATTGAGTATAAGGTGACCTAGAATGTTTTTGGATTAGTTTTTAAATGGCTTCTGATGTCCCTTCCAACTGTGAAATTCTTTGATTCTAGGATTTCATCTGTTGTCTTATTTTGAGTGTTCAGTAATATCTGAGCTTATCCCTTAGGCTGTGTCTATCTAAAATGAAAGATTTGCCTTTTATCTGTTGTGTATGGTTATGGTTGAAAGGTAATCTGGACTATTCAGACTCAGAGATCTCTAGATCTTAATGACACTGGCTGTATTTTTCCTTAGGATAGAGTGAGAAATCTGACAATTGATCTTAGAAGCAACCACTTTCTTTAATCAGCATCTCCCAGATACTGGACTTACTGGGCCAAGTAGGGCAAATAGTTTACAAAACTGATTTAAAAGAAGACAGAACTATGATAACCCCATTTAAATTCTTAACAGAGAAGAATGGAAAATGCTTTTCTGTCTCAGTTGAGGTAATATGAATACTGAACCTTGAAAGATGCCTGCTACTATCCAGAAATTTACAAATGCAATCTTTTCTGATATGATTAAGCAGGGCATTGGGATATGTCTAAACATCCTTCTCTACGCGATCAAACCTAAAGACTCTATGTAATAAACTGGTTCATACTAGGCTAGGTCATCTTTGGAACCACTTAGTAAAATGTGGGGAGAAAGCCAGTTGTGGCAGGCTGAGTCAGAATTTAGAGAACCACAGAAAGAATCGGAAGAGAACCTATTCTAACAATTTCATTTTAAAGGTGAGAAAGATGGAAAATGATGTATCCCAAATCACATAAGTAGGATAGTAGATCAAGAATTTGAAGGTACTTCAGAAGTCATTTAGTACAATCTACTCATGTTGTAAATAAGGAGATTGAGGCTCAAACAGCTTAAATGACTTGTCCAAAGTCACAGAAACATGCATCAGAGGAGGAATTTGAATGAAGGTTTTCTGACCCTAGAGTCTCTGCTTCCCCTCACAATTAGAATTTCCACAATTAGCATGTCTCTTCCCTTCCTCCCGATTCTTTAGCATCAAATTTCTCTAATTTCAAATCTGGAGTTTTTCCATTGTATCACACTTAGATCCAATTCCTTCCCCCCTTAACCATTTTGAAAATGAGTACTTAAGGTTAAGGGACTTGCCCAATGTCACATTAAGTGGCAAAGCTTCTGACTCCAAATCTCAAGCTTCTTCTACTTCATCATACTTTCTGGAGTCATTATGGGGACCTCTCAGGGAACTCTCTGGCCAATTCCAAGTTCTTCCATATTTCTTATAAGTGTACAAAGAATTGTTATTGTTGTTCAGTTGCATCCAACTCTTCATTATCCCAATCTGGGGTTTTCTTGGCAAAGATACTGGAGTGGTTTGTCATTTCCTTTTTCAGCTCATTTTACAGATAAAGAAACTGAGGCAAGCAGGGTTAAGTGACTTGCCCAGGGTCACATAGCTGGTAAGTGTCTGAGGCTAGATTTGAACTCAGGAAAAAGATATTTCCTGATTCCAGGACTAGCAATCCACTAACTATTCCACCTTATAGGAGGAATTACATTGCATGAGGGTTATTATTGGGTTTTTGTTTTGTTTTGTTTTGTTTTATTGAACACTTCTCTCATGGACCAAGTTTCAGTCATTCTTTCTTTGTATCCTCAGCACTTAGCAAAGTTCATACAAAAGGCACTGTCTAAATTGTTGGCTTATTATCAGTAGCAAGTTTGGTTTGCTCAAGCTTTCCTCTTGATTTATCTGGATATACAATGTTCTCTTATGGTAGATGTATTCATATCCAAAATGACCACTGGGCTGCAGCCTTGAGGCCTTTCCCCCTGGTGCTTAGCATAGTACCTCACACACAGAAGGTGCTTAATAAATATTTGTTGACCAACTAGTTCTCACTCTGTCTCTCTCTGTCTTTCTCAAATAAATACACTACTGAGAACATTATGTTTCCATTGGTGATTAGTTCTAATAGAATAAGTCATTTGGGCATGAAACTGGTGAGGGATGGGAGCCTTCCTAAAGAAAGGAGAGTAAGGAGAATAATAATAGCTATAGGAGTTGATTTGTTTCATTGACTAGCAAGGGATTTAGTTTTAGTAATGGTTAAGAAGTTAAGGGTTAAAAACATAGTTAGGGTGACTAAAATATAGTTAATAAGGCTGGGAAAAGTTATAGTTGGAAATTAGGATTTAGTTGGAGTATGTCAGCATGTAGCAATGTCTAGTACAACCAGTTCATTCAGAAGTATAAGAGAAAATGAAGAATCCCTTAAAACTAAGCTTCATTTTGCTGCCATTCTATACACATGGAGTCTGTTTATAATGAGGAGTTTGAAGTAAAGGAAGAAAGTCTATTGCTGATAATTAGTAGATGCCGCAATTTAAAAACCCCATAGTGGTTTGGATTCTTGTAGAGAACAAGTCTTTGGGTTTGGCAAGGATATGGTTATATTTAATGGAATCCCCAGGAGTTGTCTCCCATTTAAATATCTTTTCTGTGTTTTCCTCAGGCATGCTGACCCTTGGGAAGTTATCTGGGAAAAGCAAATGTTAGTGCAGTTTTTTTTCCATCTTTAGCCCTATCTAATTGCTAATATCTTTCTTTTTATTTAAAAATTTTTAAAAATTGTTTTATTTTTTCTGGTTATACTTGTGTAATAATTTTTTGAATAGACACTTCTTTTTGAATCATGTTAGGAGAGAAAAATCAGAACAAAAGGAAAAAAATGAAAGGAAAAAAAACAGAAAAAAGTGAACATAGCATGTATTCAGTCTCCATAGATTCTCCTTCTAGATGGAGATGGCATTTTCTATCCAAATTTTATTGGGACTGCCTTGGATCACTGAACCTTTGAGAAGAACTAAGTCTTTCATAGTTGATCATCCCACAACCTTGCTGTTATTGTGTTCAATGTATTCCTGGTTCTGCTTGTTTTGCTCAGCATCAGTTTGTGTAAATCTTTCCAGGACTTTCTAAAATCAGTTTGTTCATCATTTTTTAATAGAACAATAATAATCCATTACTTCCATGAATCATGACTTATTTATCCATTTCCCAAGTGATGGACATCTACTCATTTTCCAATTCTTTTACCACCACAAAAAGAGGTGCTACAAACACTTTTGCACATGTGGGTCCTTTTTCCCTCCTTTATGATTTTCTTGGATACAGACCTACTAGTGGCCCTGCTGGGTCAAAGGACACGCACAGTTTTATAGCCCTCTACACATAGTTATATAATGCAGGGCAGTTTTAAGCCCTTCACAACTCTTTGGACATTCGGGGGCCAGTAGTTGTGCTTGGTACCTCTTTGGTGAGGTATGGGACGATCTAAGACTTCTGAAATAGGTGAGGTAACTGAGATAAGGTCTTTTTTGAGAAAGTCCATATTGAAATGGTCAAAGGACAATTTTCAGATGAAGAAATTGAAACTATTTCTAGTCATATAAAAAGGTTCTCCAAATCATTATTGATCAGAGAAATGCAAATGAAGATAGCTCTGAGATACCACTACATACCTCTCAGATTGGCTGACAGGAAAAGATGATGATGAATATTGGAGGAGGTGTGGGAAAACTGGGACACTGATACATTGTTGGTGGAACTATGAATATATCTAACCATTCTGGAGAGCAGTTTGGAACTATGCTCAAAAAGTTATCAAACTGTGCATATCCTTTGACCCAGCAGTGTTACTACTGGGCTTATATCCCAAAAAAATCTTAAAGAAGGGAAAGGGACCCACATGTGCAAAAATATTTGTGGCAGCCCTTTTTGTAGTATATAGAAACTGGAGACTGAGTGGATGCCCATCAGTTGGAGAATGGCTGAATAAATTGTAGTATGTGAATTTTATAGAATATTATTGATCAGGAGGATGATTTCAGAAAGGCCTGGAGAGACTTACATGAACTGCTGCTGAGTGAAATGAGCAGAACCAGGAGATCATTATACATAGCAACAAGACTACCTGACAATCAATTCTGATGGACGTGGCTCTCAACAATGAGATGATTCAAACCAGTTCGGATTTTTCAGTAATTGTTCAGAAGAGAGTCATCTACACCCAGAAAGAGGACTATGGGAAATGAGTATGAACCACAACATAGCATTTTCATTCTTTCAGTTATTGTTTGCTTGTATTTTTGTTTTCCTTCTTAGGTTTTTTTTCTTTCTAGATCCAATTTTTCTCATGCATCAAGATAACTGTGTAAATATGTATACATATATTGTATTTAACATATATTTTAACATATTTAACATGTATTGGACTATCTGCCACTTTGAGGGGGAAAAGAGGGGAAAATTTGCAACAGAAGATTTTGCAGGGGTCAATGTTGAAAAATTACTCACACATATGTTATGTAAACAAAAAAACTATAATAAAAAAAGAGAAAGTCCATACTGTATATGTGCCTTCAACCTTATGATGTGTTTGAGAGCTGCAGACATGAATGCAATGATTGTACTATCTCCCTCATAAAGAGCCAGAGGTGGCAAGTAAAAGCAATGTAAAAAATCAAAATAAAGACAAAATCTGAGAGCTCCAATAAGGCCCAGGGTCATTTTATAGGGATCTAAAATTAAGAGAAGCAATAAGAGATTTGGCAAAAAATTATCTGCAGGTGCATTTTTATGTCAGGCAGTGCACAGCTGGCCCCTCCCTCCAGGTCTCTGTGAATTCAGCTAAGCTGGAGAGCTCCTGCTGCCTGCCTTCACTGCTCTCCATGACAACAAGCATTTCTAAGCAGTGGAAGAGGGGGATGGTGTTTAAGTCTCATACCAGCACAGGTGTTAAAGCCCATGTGGGGAGGATGTGGGGAGGTGGTGATAAAAACCTCCCTGGCAGTAGGGGCCACCAAATGAACAACACTTGTGTGAAGACTATGGTGTACGTGTAGCATAGCCAAACTGAGCTCAGCTTATTTCCCTTTTATAAAGGAGCTCTGATTTGTGTCAACTCCGACTTACTCTATCCCTATCATGTTAATGGGATGATTTGTATCAGGTCTTGTGTTTACTACATGACCTTGGGGCAAATCACTTAAACTCTGCCTCAGTTTCCTCATCAATAAAATAAGAATAATAATACCACTTAACTCATGGGGTTATTTTGAAGACCAAATGACCTATTTATGCAAAGTGCTTTAGAAAGGCTATAGCACTATTTCAAAGCAAACTTATTATTTGCTTGAAAATTCCCCTGGACTATTATTTTCAATTCAGCTTTGACTCAGGGATTTGGATTGTCTGGTGTAGACTGCTGAATTAATCTAACAAACAGCCTTGAATCTCATAGAAAGAACACATTATTGTTTACATTTGAGTTCCTAGATATTTAGATTAGCATTCCTGAAAGTGGCCAGGAGGGGCAGTGTAGAGGTGTATGAATGTTTAGGGAGATTAGCACTTCTGGCTAGAGAGTTTGCTGAGTCCTTTTCAGGACTGCACATCCAGTGTCTACCTGGCACACAAATCTCATCTTTGGCTCCAAGAAGCTGTGGCAAGTACAGTGGCCACACTCCAGCAAACCATCTTGGAAGATGGTTTCCTTCAACCAGGTTGAAGGTAACTGACAGGTCTCCAACTCAGTGAATTAGGGGGCTATCTAGTTCAAACATGTGAAGAGTTCCTCAGGAGAATGGGTAGTTGAGAATATTGTGAATAGAACACTGGACCTAGAGTTAGGAAGACTGGGATTAAATTCACCCTCAATGACTAGTTATGCACAAGTCACTTAACTTTTATAGCCCCACTTTCAACTATAAAATGGAAATCATAATAGTACCTTATCTCCCTGAGTTGTTAAATTAGAGAATTAATTTGAGAATTAAATGAGAAAAACTTTGAGAAAATGCTTTGCAAACCTTAAAGTGCCATATAAATTAGTAGCTATTATTATTGTGATTGTTGTTGATGATGATGTTGTAATATAGCTTATGGAAGGGGTTGTTTCCTTCTTTGGTCCTCTCATCCTAGTTTTAAAATATGTCAGCATATAAAAGTGTCTTGTATTTGTGTTCCATCATGTATTAACATAGCAGGGAATTCAATATCATTGAATCTCAAGTGGCAAGGGAGGAGGTGCAGCTGTTGTGTCAAGAGAATGAAATATCATTGTTGTCTGTGTTGTAGCTACATCTAGCCAATGAATTTTTAATAATAGGTGACATTTGCAATACTGCTTTGGGGTTCCCAAAGGATTTTTCTATATTGTTTCATTTGATCTCTGTAGCAAGCCTTTTGGGCATTAAAGGTATCGTCACTATTTTTCAGATGAGCAAACTGAGGTACAGACAGCTTAAGTGATTTGTTTATCAATGTTTGTTCAGTGTTTGTTCAAGTTCATCAACTTTTCCATGATATAATTCAAAGAACCAGCAGTTTCAGTGTTGTTACTGCTGGGCTAAGACTGGCCCCTTACAAGACCATAGCCTAAAGTGATACAGCCAGAGGAAAGAATCAGGTTGGAATTCAGTCTGACTGTAGTGGTTTGGGAATGTGTGTGTGTGTGTGTGTGTGTGTGTGTGTGTGTGCGCGCGCATAAACACATGCTGAGAATACTCTTCTTCAATAAGAGGAAACATCAGAGAAATTATGGGGCTCAGGACAAGTGCCATCTCTTTCAAGAGGCCTTCTCTGATTACCCCAGTCATTAATAACTCTCTGAAATGACTTTGTATTTTTATATGGGGATTTTATTTGCTCTTCTGTTTACACTTAGTAACCCTTTGATGGATGGTGAGTGCCTAGGACGCAGTAATTTATGTATTTGTATTTCTAAAACCTATAATAATACCTTGCACATAGAAGGCATTGATTAAATGCTTGTTGATTGATTCATTAATTGACATCTGGTCTGTGCCCACATTTCATGCCTTATATGTCTTACTGTTGTGCTGCTATGTTCCACAGCCTCTTTTCCTCCTTCCCCAGGACCCAGATACTTTCCCCTATGCTGTAGAATTCATAGCTGCTCCTCCTTCTAGCTCTACTTTTCTCTTATCTAGGTCACTTTGTCTATTCTGTCTGCATCTGTTTCTGTCTGTCTGTCTCTGTCTCTCTGTGTCTTTTTTCTCTGTCTCTGGTTGTATCTCTGTCTTTATCTCTCTTTCTCTCTTTCCTTCTCCCTTCCCCTCTTCCTCTTTCTTTTTCTTCTTCTCTCCCTAAATGGCTTAAGTAACACTGGTTTCTCTCTTCCTAATGACCTGAGTGTTGAAGCTACTGACATCTCTCCTCATCATTTGGCTTACTTCTTACCTCTCCATTTTAGGCTTCTGGAAAATTGGGGAAAGTTCCCCAATTCCTTAGGGTGAGAGAGTTTGAACTTTAAGAAGTAGTTTTGACTCTTTCAGTCATTTCAGAGCTTGTTTCTTGTTTGTTTGTTTTCTGAATAGCAGATGTCCATCTCTGGCACCCAGTCAAATTCCTTGGTAGTCCCTAAGTAATATTTTATTTATGCAATGTGATTTTTAAAGGAAGGATCTAGTAGCTAGGGGTAATTAGGATCATCTTCCTTTTGGAGAAAGTTTGTCCATCCTCATGCTCCAGCACATGATGCTAAATACAGCTCCATGATGAATATGCTTTATGATCAAGACAAGGAGCACATATACCAACTGCACTTTCACAAAAGCTAGAGAAGTTTGTAATGTGGTACTGAAATTCATTCTAAAAAGGAACCCAGAAATATTAGCAAAAATAGCATAATTTTAAAACATATACAACTTTCCAAGTTAATTGCACTAAAAGGGACCTATTAGGTGGTCTAACAATGCATGGGGGATTTGGTCAGATTAAATCTTAACTCCTGGAACATTTCCTTAGAGCAGCAATAGTAAAAGTCTCAAAATAGAGACTGACTGTGGATGTATCTCCTCTCCTCACTACAAATAGCACATGCTGTTATTCAAGTATAGTACGGGTTAGCAATGGAGGAAAAAAAAAAAATCTGTATTCTGTTGTTCAGGGAAAATTGCTCAAGAACCAAGGAGGTGAGAAGTAGTGAGAACCAAAAATTAGTAGCAATCCAAGTTCGCTCACTGATGAGAAAGACAAGGGCAAGTCGAAAATTACAGCTGTAGTGCTAGAGAGCTCTTCAGAGGCCTTTAACCCTTCTTTTCATTTTTTGAAGAAATTGAGGAACAGGGAGATAAAGTGACTTGCTCAGGCTCACAGGCATCAGAGGTAGGCTACGATTGTAGGTTTCCTGACTCCTGAAACTATGAGCTTTCTCTGCCATATTGCCTCTACTCACTAAGAGGCCAAACATCTAGGGGAGCTCGTAAGTGCTAAATGGTATAGTGACAATAATAACTATAGTTCTGAGAAAGGGACATCAGTGTGAACTGAGGAGGGGGGAGAGATATATGTACTGTAGGACATTTGCTGTTGTTCAGTCATTTTCAGTGGATTCTGACCTTTTGTGACTCCATTTGGGGGTTTTCTTGGCAAAGATACTGGAGTAGTTTGCTATTTCCTTCTGCGGCTCATTTGACAGATGAAGAAACTGAGGCAAATTGTGACTTGCCCAAGATCATACAGCTAGGAATTGTTCATTTGAATTCAGGTCTCCCTGACTCTGGTCTAGCACTATCCAGTGAACCCTACCTAGCTGCTTTAGGATACTTAGTAAACATTTAATACATATTTGATTTCTGACTTGATTTGGAAGAGATAAGACTTGGAGCTGTCTCTGTTAAACTCTAAGATGACTCTGAATAAGCCCAGAGAAAAACAATTCATACCTCTGGGTGGTGATATGGTATTTTCCTTGCTCTCCTTTAAACTCTGAGAGCCACACGCATCTAAGAGCCCATCCCTCCCAGCCATCCAGGAAGCCTGACTTTTGTTTGGATCATCTAAACCTTCAGAAATTAGCGGGGGGAAAAGCTTCTGGAAAAATTTATCTTTGAATTGATTTGCAAAATATTTCAGTTCAGAAGAATTTCTTTGGTTATGTCCTAAAGAAAGGAAACAAACTATTTTACAAGAGAATATCAAGTGATTTTTGATGCAAATGAATGCACTGAACAACAAAATGCTATTACTACTGCCTAAGGTATAGAGTAGCTCTGCCATCTTGTGGATATAAAGATAATTGCATCTTGTAAAACCTAAACAGGGACTTTTTTTTTTTTTTAAATAATAGCTTTTTATTTTTCAAGATACATGCAAAGATAGTTTTCAATATTCGCTCTTGAAAAACTTTGTGTTGAATATTTTTCTCTTTCCTTTTCCCCTTCCCTAGTCAATAAATAATCCAACATAGATTAAACCTGCACTACTCTTCTAAACATTTCCACATTTATCATGCTGCACATGAAAAATCAGATCAAAAAGGGGGGAAAAATGAGAGAAAAACAAACAAGCAAACAATGACAACCACCAAAAGGTGAAAATATTATGCTGTGATCCACATTCAGTCTGACAGCCTTCTGGGTGCAGAAGACTCTCCATCACGAGTCTATTGGAATTAGCCTCATTGTTTAAAAGAGCCTCATCCATCAGAATTGTTTATCATATAATCTTATTGTTGCTGTTACAATGTTTTTTTGATTCTACTCATTTCACTCAGCATCAGTTCATGTCTCTCCAGGCCTCTCTAAAATCATCCTGTGATCATTTCCTACAGAACAATAATGTTCCATAACATTCATATACCACAATTTATTCATCCATTCTCCAGCTGATGGGCATCCATCAGTTTCAGTTCCTTGCACTACAAAAAGGGCTGCCACAAAGATTTTTGCACGTGTGTGTCACTGTAACAGGACTGTTCTTAACTCTTGTGAAAGTGTGGTAAAACCTATAGGTCTTTTTTCAGAATAAAGTTTTGAAATGAATAAAATAAAATACAAAGGAAACCAATCGTTCCACTACCAAAATATAAACATATGGACCCTTGACTAAGAACTCCTCCTCCAAATATTTCAGGAAACAATTCTGTATTTTTAACTAATCATCATGAAGCTGGGAAATTCTAAAATCTTTTCATATGGAATTTTGGGACAAAGCACTCAAGACAACTTCACTGACTTCATCAGTTACCTGAAATTTTTCTTGATAAATATATTGCTTAAACTCCCCACTCCCTCTTTGCATTCCCCTTGATTTTTGCCTCATTATGTATTTTGCATCTGATCTTTTCTTTCTATCCCCACAGCTACTACCCTAGTTTCTATCCTTAATAGCCTCAGGCTTAGTCTATTTAAATGGGATCCTAACTCCTGCATCCATTGCCCCCCTTCCCCCATCCATCATGCCTACTGTTCTGCTTTTTCTTAATTAAAGCTCTGGAAATGCCACTCCCTTGCTCACAAACCTTAATTCACTGTCCAAAAGATAAAAACTGCAAACTTTAAAACCTCGAATTCAGGATCCTCAACGTGACCGCTGCCTTTTAAAAATTTAACCTTATTTAACTTTATTTAACCTTATTGCCTAATATTCTTCAATATGAATTCTCAATTCAATCAAATTGTTGTCTAAACGTATCCACTCTCCATGACTCCATTTGGAGAGTTCTTGGCAAAGATGTTAGAATGGTTTTCCATTTCCTTCTCCAGCTCATTTTACAGTTGAGGAAATGGAGGCAAACAGGATTAAGTGACTTGCACAGGGTATTATAACTAGTAAATGTAAGATTTGAACTCAGGAAGAAGAGTCATCCTGGCTCCAGACTCAACACTCTATCCACTATATCACACAGTTGCCCTTTAACTAAATTCAATTCAGTTCAATTTAGTACGAATTTATTGTCCACCAAGTCAAGTACCATGCTAGGTGCTGGGGATACAAAGGCAAAACAAAATAGTCTCTTAAGAATTTTATACAATGAGTGAGGGGTGGTAGAAGGGGAACATACCCAAATAAATATGTATGAAATAGATGTAGAATCACAACAAATAGTAACATGGGGAGTTGAGAACACTATCAGAGAGATCCAGAAAAACCTTTTGTAGGAGAATTCATGGGGTAGGTTACTACTACTGAATAAACTCATTACAATACAGAAATTATGGAGGTAAAAATACAAGTTTTCCTATACCTAAGCACAGATTTAGGAAGCAGAAAAGATCCTGAACAAAGATAATGATTATAACAAGGTTTTTTTTAATAGAATAAAGATTACACCAGAGAGGCAGAGAAATAATTTTTGGCATACAACCATCTAGTATATCCTTTTTGGAGTGATCAAACTGAAGAAGGGAGAGCCAAGATCGTGGAGAAAAGGCAGGAACTCACCCCAGCTCTTTTAAAACAGAATAGGCCAAATGCTAAAAGAAATACAAAGATCCAATGAGAAGAAGAATGCTTTGAAAAGCAAACTTGGGAAAAGCAAATGGGAAAAGATGTACAAAAATTCACTGAAGAAAAGAAGTCTTTAAAAAGTGGAATTGATCAAATGGAAAAGGAAATATAAAAGCTTACAGAAGTAAATAATTCTTTAATAATTAGAATTGAGAAAATGGAAATAATGACTCTATGAAACATAAAGAAATAATAAAAAAAGAAACATTTCATTAGAAAAGACAACTGACCAGAAAAATAGAGATAATTTAAAAATTGTTGATCTTCACAAAAGCCATGATTAGAAAAGAGCCTAGACATCATCTTTCTTTTTTTAATTTTCAAAAGGCATGCATGAATAATTTTTCAACATTAACCCCTGAAAACCCTATGTTCCAATTTTTCCTTCCTTTCCCCCACCCCCTTCTCTTAGATAGTAAGCAATCCAATATATGTTAAATCTGGTAAAAATATGTTAAATCCAATATATGCATACATGGTTATACAATTAGCTTGCTGCACAAGAAAAATCAAATCAAAAAGGAAAAAAAGGAGATTAGAAAGCAAAATACAATCAAACAATAACAAAAAGAGTGAAAATGTTGTGTTGTGATCCACACTCAGTTCCCATAGTACTCTCTCTGGATGCAGATGGCTTTCTTTATCACAAGATCATTGGAACTATAGATATCCTCTTTCAAGAAATTATCAAGGAAAACTATCCTGATATTCTAGAACAGAGGATAAAATAGAAATGGAAATATTCATTGATCACCTCCTGAAAGAGACCTAGAAATGAAAACTTCCAGGAATATTACAGTCAAATTCCAGAGCTTCCAGGTCAATGAGGAAAATATTGCAAGCAATCAAAATAAAACAATGCAAGTATCATGAAATCACACTCAGGATGACACGATTCTACATTAAAGAATTGAGACATTTGGAATGTATTCTAGAGGGCAAAGGAGCTAGGATTACAACCAATAATCACTTATCCAGCAAAACTGAGCATAAACCTTCAAGGGAGAAATGGATAGTCAATTTAATCAAGGACTTTTAAGCATTCTGATGAAAATAACAGAGCTGAATCGACAATTCGACTTTTAAATAAAAGATTCAAGAGAAGGATAAAAAGAATATTTTAAAATTTAACTTGAGAACTTAAATAAAAAGACAGGAATTAGAAAATTGCTATGAAGCCTTTTGAGCTCAAAGTACTCTCTCCTGATTCAAATTTTCCTGGAGTTTTGTTCAGATTTCTTTTGTTGGCCCTACCTCACAAATCAAACAAATATAAATAATAAAAAGAATGAAAACTAAAAAAAGAAATATTATAAACAAAAATGAATAAAAGGTAAAAGACCTATATATGCAAAACATTTATAGCAGCTCTTTTCTGATGGCAAAAAATTGGAAATTGAAGGAATTCCCATCAATTGGGAAATAGATGAGCAAGTTGTGTTATATGATTGTTATGGAATGCTACTGTGCTATAAGAAATGATGAGATAATTGCTTTCAGAAAAACCTAAAAAGAATTACATGAACGAATATAAAGTGAAATGAATAAAATCAGGAGAAAAGTATACATAGTTACAGCAATATTGTAAGATAATGAATTGCAAATAACTTAATTATTTTTAGCAATACAATGATGTAAAAAAAAAACTCTGAAGAACTGATGATAAAAATTATATTCATTCCCAGAGAAAGAACTAATGGAGTCTGAATACAGATAAAAATTTTCTTTTTCTTTTAAAAAAATTGGTCTATATTTTATTGTGCAACATAACTGATATGGAAGTATGTTCAACATGATTATACATGTATAAACTATGTCAAATTATTTGCCCTCTCTGAGAAGGGTGGAAAGGAAAGAGAGAATTTGAAATTGAATTTTTAAAAAAATGTTAAAAATTGTTTTTTACATGTAATTGGGTGAAAATAAAATACTAAATAAAAAATAAGTGCTAAAAACATTGAACTAAGTTCATTAAACAGAATGATAATCTCATATATTCCCTAAGAAAACAAACCAAGTTGAACAGACTCTGGAGGTAAACTAAGTCAAATTACAGTTTAAACTATATTTAGAGAATTCACAGTAGGCTGATAGAGAGGGGAAATTTACAACCTCAAAGATAACTACAGAGTTAGAGCCAGTGGAATCACTTCCTAAATACTTAGCCATAATATCTTAGAAACAATAACAACAAAATTCATCTGGAAGAACAAAAGGTCAAAACTATCAAGGGAACTAATGAAAAAAAAATCAAATGAAGGTGGCCTAGCTGTACCAGATCTAAAATTATATTATAAAGGAGCTGGTCACCAAAGCCATTTGGTATTGGCTAAGAAATAGACTAGTTGATCAGTGGAATAGGTTAGGTTCACAGGACAAAATAGTCAATAACTTTAATAATCTAGTGTTTGACAAATCCAAAAATCCCAGCTTTTGGGATAAGAATTCACTGTTTGACAAAAATTTCTTAGGAAGCTCAAACTCCCCTTTGGCTTCTTATCTAAGAAATATAAAAAAAATCTTCCCTTAATATTAATTATCATTCTACGAGTCAGGTTTTAGTTAAGAGGGATTAATAATAATAGAAGACAGGCTTCAGTTAGCCAAAATATTCCAGGGGGAAATGGCATAAAAATGAAAAAAATTATTATCATATAACTGAAGTTACATGATATGTTTGGGGGGAAGAAGAATGAGCTCTGTTTTGGACCTGTTGGGTTTAAGATGGCTGTGGGAAAGTTATTTTTAGTAGGTAGTTTGTGATGAGAAGGATAAATGAATATTATTGATTTAATAATTAAATGCATAGAGATAATAGATGATTGGAAATGCCAAGTAAGCGTAAAAAGGAAAGAGAAGATCGACTAGGAGAAATGATACTCAAAAGTAATGTTTGGAACAAGGGTGAAGAAGAATGTTGAAGGAGTTATCAATTACCAGGAGAAAATCCAAAAGATAACAGAGTCACAAAAGCTCATTTGTTCAATAATGAATAGAACCAGCTACACCAGAGAAAGAACTCTGGGAAATGAGTGTGAACCACAACAAAGCATTTACATTCCCTCTGGTTTTTGTCTGCTTGCATTTTTGATTTCCTTTTCAGGTTATTTTTACCTTCTTTCTTTCTTTTTTTTTTTATTATATATATATATATATATATATATATATATATATTTTATAATATTATCCCTTGTATTCATTTTTCCAAATTACCCCCCCTCCCTCTATTCCCTCCCCCCGACGACAGGCAATCCCATACATTTTACATGTGTTATAATATAGTCTAGGTACAATACATGTGTGTGAATATCATTTTCTTGTTGCACAATAAACATTAGAATCCGAAGGTACATGCAACCTGGGCAGACAGATATTAGTGCTAACAATTTACATTCCCCTCCCAGAGTTTCTTCTCTGGGTGTAGCTACCTCTGTCCATCATTGATCAACTGGAAGTGAGTTGGATCTTCTTTATGTTGAAGATTTCCACTTTCATCAGAATACATCCTCATACAGTATTGTTGTTGAAATGTACAGTGATCTTCTGGTTCTGCTCATTTCACTCAGCATCAGTTGATTTAAGTCTCTCCAGGCCTCTCTATATTCCTCCTGCTGGTCATTTCTTACCGAGCAATAATATTCCATAACCTTCATATACCACAATTTACCCAACCATTCTCCAACTGATGGACATCCATTCATCTTCCAGTTTCTAGCTACAACAAAAAGAGCTGCCACAAACATTTTGGCACATATATGTTTCTTTCCGCTCTTTAGTATTTCTTTGGGATATAATCCCAGTAGTAGCGCTGCTGGGTCAAAGGGTATGCACAGTTTGATAACTTTTTGGGCATAATTCCAGATTGCTCTCCAGAATGGCTGGATTCTTTCGCAACTCCACCAGCAATGTATTAGTGTCCCAATTTCCCCACATCCCCTCCAACATTTGTCATTATTTGTTCCTGTCATCTTAGCCAATCTGACAGGTGTGTAGTGGTATCTCAGAGTGGTCTTAATTTGCATTTCTCTGATCAGTAGTGATTTGGAACACTCTTTCATGTGAGTGGATATAGTTTCAATTTCTTCCTCTGAGAATTGTCTGTTCATATCCTTTGACCATTTATCAATTGGAGAATGGTTCGGTTTCTTATAAATTATGGTCAGTTCTCTATATATTTTGGAAATGAGACCTTTGTCAGAACCTTTGTTTTTAAAAATATTTTCCCAATTTGTTACTTCCCTTCTAATCTTGTTTGCATTAGTATTATTTGTACAGAAACTTTTTAGTTTGATGTAATCAAAATCTTCTATTTTGTGATCAATAATGATCTCTAGTTCTCCTCTGGTCACAAATTCCTTCCTCCTCCACAAGTCTGAGAGGTAGATTATCCTCTGTTCCTCTAATCTATTTATTATCTCCCTCTTTATGCCTAAATCATGGACCCATTTTGATCTTATCTTGGTATATGGTGTTAAGTGTGGGTCCATATCTAATTTCTGCCATACTAATTTCCAGTTTTCCCCACAGTTTTTTCCGAATAATGAATTTTTATCCCTAATGTTGGAATCTTTGGGTTTGTCAAAGATTAGATTGCTATAGATGTACCCTTTTTTGTTCTTTGTATCTAATCTGTTCCACTGATCTACCGGTCTATTTCTTAGCCAATACCAAATGGTTTTGGTGACTGCTGCTATATAATATAGTTTTAGATCAGGTACACTTAGACCACCTTCCTCTGAGTTTTTTTTCATTAGTTCCCTTGCAATTCTTGACCTTTTATTCTTCCAAATGAATTTTGTTGTTATTTTTTCTAGGTCATTAAAATAGTTTCTTGGGAGTCTGATTGGTATAGCACTAAATAAATAGATTAGTTTGGGGAGTATTGTCATCTTTATTATATTCGCTCGGCCTATCCAAGAGCACTGAATGTCTTTCCAATTATTTAAATCTGATTTTATTTTTGTGGCAAGTGTTTTGTAATTTTTCTCATATAATTCCTGACTTTTCTTTGGTAGATGGATTCCCAAATATTTTATACTCTCAACATTTGTTTTGAATGGAATTTTTCTTTGTATCTCTTGCTGTTGCATTTTGTTAGTGATATATAAAAATGCCGAGGATTTATGTGGATTTATTTTGTATCCTGCCACTTTGCTGAAATTTTGAATTATTTCTAGTAGCTTTTTAGCAGAGTCTTTGGGGTTCTCTAAGTATACCATCATGTCATCTGCAAAAAGTGATAGTTTAATTTCCTCATTTCCTACTCTAATTCCTTGAATCTCTTTCTCGGCTCTTATTGCCGAGGCTAGCGTTTCTAGTACTATATTGAATAGTAATGGTGATAGTGGGCAACCTTGTTTCACTCCTGATCTTACTGGGAAAGGTTGCAGTTTATTTCTATTGCATATTATGCTTACTGAAGGTCTTAAATATATGCTCCTGATTATTCTGAGGAATAGTCCATTTATTCCTATACTCTCAAGAGTTTTTAGTAGGAATGGATGTTGGATTTTGTCAAATGCTTTTTCTGCATCTATTGAGATGATCATATGGTTCTTATTAATTTGATTATTAATATGGTCAATTATATTAATAGTTTTCCTAATATTAAACCAGCCCTGCATTCCTGGAATAAATCCTACTTGATCATAGTGTATTATCTTGGAGATGATTTTCTGAAGTCTTTTTGCTAATATCTTATTTAAGATTTTAGCATCAATATTCATTAAGGAGATTGGTCTATAATTTTCTTTCTCAGTTTTCGATCTACCAGGTTTAGGTATCAGTACCATGTCTGTGTCATAAAAGGAGTTTGGTAGGACTCCTTCATCCCCTATTTTTTCAAATAATTTATATAACATTGGGGCTAATTGTTCTTTAAATGTTTGGTAGAATTCACATGTGAATCCAGCTGGCCCTGGGGATTTTTTCCTGGGGAGTTGATTAATAGCTTGTTCTATTTCTTTTTCTGAAATGGGACTATTTAAGCAATTTATCTCCTCCTCTGTTAATCTAGGGAGCCTATATTTTTGGAGGAAGTCATCCATTTCACTTAAGTTATCAAATTTATTGGCATAAAGTTGGGCAAAGTAACTCCTTATTATTTCTCTAATTTCCTCTTCATTGGTGGAAAGATCCCCCTTTTCATTTGTAAGACTATCAATTTGATTTTCCTCTTTCTTTTTTTTGATCAAATTTACCAAAGGTTTATCTATTTTATTGGCTTTTTCATAAAACCAACTCTTGGTTTTATTTATTAATTCAATAGTTTTTTTACTTTCAATTTTATTGATTTCTCCTTTTAATTTTTGTATTTCAAGTTTAATTTTTGGTTGGGGGTTTACCTTATTTCTAAGTCCTATTTTTCTTGTGCAGCAAAATAACTGTATAGATAGGTATACATATATTGTTTCTAGCATGTACTTTAACATATTTAACATGTATTGGTCTACTTGCCATCTAGAAGAGGGGGTGGGGGAAAGGAGGGGAAAAGTTGGAACAGAAGGTTTTGCAAGGGTCAATGCTGAACAAAGCCATAATTTAAAAAAATGATAGTTTAGTGGCAGCTAGGTGGCTCAGTGGATAGAGCACTAACCCTAAAGTCAGGGGGACCTGAGTTCAAATTTGGTCTCGGACACTTATATTTCCTTGCTGTGTGACCCTGAGCAAGTCACTTAATCCCAATTGCCTCAGGAAAAATAAAAGAAAAAAAGTCAAAAAATAATAAATCATTTTTTCTTCCTATAAGTGTATCAATAGCACTAAATTTACATTTAGTCATAATTAAGGCAGGTTTATAGCCTCACAAATAGAATATGGAATTCTGAATAATGAAAAGAATGAGAAATACAAAAACTGAAAAAAAGTTGGAGGAGAGAGGGAAGCAGGAAGTTAAATATTAAAGAAGATTTTGTGTACAGAGATGACCTGGGGTAATATTAAGTGATACATTAGTGAAAAATAAATAAAATGGAGCCAGGGAATAAAATTAGTTATCTCTTCTTTTCCTACCTCTTTGGGAGGGGGGGGTCAGTCTTCTGCGGAAATAGCTTTTTGTATTTGAATTCTGGTCCTGATATTTATTACCTGTGTAACCTTGGATAGCTCACTTAAAGTCTCTTGGCCTTCACTTTCTCATTTGTAAAATGAAGCAGGTGAGTGAACTAAACATTCAATGATGTCTCTTCTATTCTATGATCTTCATAGAATTCCTTATATTCACCAGTAGGTGACATTGTGGATCAAGGATAGCTTGGTTGATTAGTTGTCCTAAAATGAGACAAGAAGTATTTGAAATCTAGGGAGTGCCAGTAAGCAAACATTTGATCATATGGAGCCATTTATTAAGTGAGTTCCTCTGGAGAATTTGGAATTTTGTGTGCTCTCTTCTGGGACCAGTCACTTTTTTCCTTAATGCCTTTGGGGGCAACATTTCTCTATAACTCACTTTGTTCAATCGTAAAAGTTTCCCTTTTTAGGAGTTAGAAAGACTATTGGTAAAGAGCTTAGAAACTATTTGGAGTAAAGAAATCTTTTGGAAGTACATTCTTTCATTAAACCTTCACCAACATTTATTGAGTATGATAACATATAAGACACTATATTAAACATTGTGGAGAATACAAAGACAGAAAAAGACTTATTCTTTTTCCTCAAAGAACTTAAAAATCATATATACTGTAGAGGCAGCTAGTTGGCAGAGAGAGAGATAGAACACTTGGCCTGGAGTCAGGAAGATATTAGTTCAAATGAGACCTCAAACATCTATTAGCTTTGTGACCCTTGGCAAGTCACTGAACCTCTGTCTACATAATAAAGACTATCAATAATAACACACTCATATGGTTGTTGAGGATCAAATGGGATAATAAAGTGGTTGACACAATACCTGGCACATAGTAGGTACTTAATAAATGTTCATTTTCTTCTTTTAGAGTTGTGACACCTCAGAGATCACTTAGTTTAACACCCTCATTTTATAAATGAAGAAGGTCAAGGAAGATTAAATGATTTGCCTAAGATCACTTAGGAAGTAAGTGGCAGAACCAGAATCAGATCCCAGATCCTATTACTCCAAATCCAGCCCTCTGTTCACTGCACTGATTAGACATATACACAAATAAATATGTTACATAGCATTAAGCAGTGTTTGATAAATGCTCCCGAGATTTCAGAGGGAAAGGTGACACATTAAAGTTGGGGTGACCAGGGAGGAATAGTTGACATCTAAGTTGTGCCTTGAATTGCAGGACAGCAATTAGGGGAGTCCTGGGAGGAGAAGTTGGGGAGACTTATAAAGACACAGAAATGATAAAGCTCAAAGTATGATCTAAACTCTCAATGATGAGTAATCCAGTTGAAATAAGCACAAAAGACATTTGGGGAAATAATGGTAAATTTGGCTAGAAAATGGTAGACCACATTGGGAAGAGGCTCATTTGACAGGCAATAAATATTCATCCAATAAGTGCTATAGGAAAATTAATCTTATTATGGATTATTGGATTAGAGAAGAGTAGAGGAGAAAAAAACAGTGAGGAAAGTACAGTAATGGGAACTGGTAATGAGAACTTGAACTAAAGAGGTAGCAAAGAGAATAGAAAGGATAAAAGTGATGAGGAAGACATTGGGAAGACAGAATCAGTAGGATTTGAGAACTGATTGATAACTGGGCACGAGAGAGAAAAGGCAAAACTGGAGAAAACTGATTTTGAATCTAAGTTACTGAAAATCAATGGCAGTACCATTAACAGAAATCAAGAAATCAGAAGGAAGATTAGGAGTATGGGGAAGGAAGATGAATTTTTTTATGTATTTGAATATGTTGAATTTGATGTAACAGCAGAATTTTAAGGTGAAGAGCTCCAATATGTAGTTGGAAAAGTAGCTCTGGATCTCAAGAAAAGGGTTGAGGCTAGAGTGAGATTTGAGAATCATTCATAAAGAGGTAATAGTTGAAGCGATGGAAGTGGAAAAAAAAGGAGAGGGAGACAGAGAGAGAGAGAAAAGGCCTCTATACAAAACTCTGGGGGATGATCACAAGTAGGGGGAAGAAGAATCAGAAAAAAAAGAGGGGATTAAGATAATTCAATGTCATGGAAACCAAAGGAGGAGAGAAATTTGTGGAGGTCCCACCTGAGCTTTAATTAATGCACAAATATGCATTTGCAAACACACATATTTCAGTTGTACCATGAGGGAACCCAGTACTCTCAGGGTTTCCATGTCTTGTAACTGTTAGTCATGGCAATAATGAATTAGTTCTGATTATGGTGATTTTATGTGTTAATTAAATGGTTTGCTTTTCTTATTCTGAAATGTTAATTTGAGATCAATTAGAGCCCCAATGGTATATTTTTAATTTGGTTTCCTCAGAGATAAGGGAAGTAGAAACAGCCAGAATTGACAAAAGAGAGAACATAGTAGCTCTGGCTAACTACTCTTTATTGGAGTCAGCATCCTGTACATCCCATTCCAATCCCTCCCACCTCTCTATGTCTTCTGTAGTTGGAATCCTCCTTTCTGGGGAATTTAGCAGTATCTCCAGGAATTTCTGGTTCTTATTCTATTTTAACTTGAATTTTTCACAAATCAGCCCCTTGGAAACCTAGGTAAGCTGTTCCAATGTTTCCTGCCCACCCAAGAACCTTCCCTTGTGACAAAAACCAAAAAATAAATAAATAAATAAATAAATAAAAAAGAAATTAAATAAAAATCCTCAAAACAAAATACTTCAATAGAGTGATAGGATCTAAACATGTATACCAACTTCTTTGCAAGTATTTTTCAGTATTCCCATTTTCAGTTAATACGAATGCTTCATTATTTGCTCTTTGAGACTTTCATTAGTTTTTCATTTCTCTAAGTTCTCTTACTTTCAATTATTTTTTATTCATATGATTGCTTTCATTGTGTATATTGTTCTTTTAAAATTTTTATTAAAGTTTTTTTAATTTCCAAAAGATATGCGTGCATAATTTTTCAACATTAACCCTTGTAAAACCTTGTGTTCCAGTTTTCCTCCCTTCTCCCCACCCCCTCCCTTAGATAGCAAGTAATACAATAAATGTTAAACATGGTAGAAATATATGTTAAATCCCAATATCTGCACACATATTTATATAATTATCTTGCTGCACAAGAAAACTCAAATCAAAAAGGAAAAAAATGAAAAAGAAAATAAATTGCAAGCAAACCATAACAAAAAGAGTGAAAACACCATGTTGTGATCTACACTCAGTTCCCATAGTCCTCTCTCTGGGTGTAGATAGCTCTCTTCATCACAAGACCATTATAACTGGTCTGAATCATCTCATTGTTGAAAAGAGCCACTTCCGTCAGAATTAATCATCATAGAATCTTGTTGTTGCCCTGTAAAATGATCTCCTACTTCTGTTCACTTCACTTAGTATCAGTTCATGTAAGATTCTCCAGGCCTCTTTAAAATCGTTCTGTTGATCATTTCTTACAAAA
Organism: Sminthopsis crassicaudata; assembly: GCF_048593235.1. NCBI lineage: Eukaryota > Metazoa > Chordata > Mammalia > Dasyuromorphia > Dasyuridae > Sminthopsis > Sminthopsis crassicaudata. The sequence goes on along the minus strand of NC_133619.1, from coordinate 400,689,127 downwards.
CAATAATATTCCATAACATTCATATTCCATGACTTATTTAGCCATTCTCTACCTGATGGGCATCCACTCAGTTTCCAATTTCTTGTTACTACAAAGAGGGCTGCCACAAACATTTTTGCACATGTGGGTCCCTTCCCCTCCTTTAAGATCTCTTTGGGTTATAATCCCAGTAGTTACATTGCTGGGTCAAAGGGTGTGCACAGTTTGTTAGTCCTTTGGGCATAATTCCAAATTGCTCTCCAGAATGGTTGAATTAGATCACAATTCCACCAACAACGTATTAGTGTCCCAATTTTCCCACATCCCCTTCAGCATTTGCCATTGTCTTTTCCTGTCATCTTTGCCAATCTGAGAGGTGCGTAGTGGTATCTCAGAGTTATCTTAATTTGCATTTCTCTGATCAGTAGAGTTTTAGAACACCTTTTCTTTCATATAACTACAAATAGTTTTAATTTCTTCATCTGAAAATTATCTGTTCGTATCTTTTGACCATTTATCAATTGGAGAATGGCTTGGGTTCTTATAAATTTGAGCCAATTTTCTAGATATTTTAGAAAACAACCTTTGAATGTAAAAATATTTTCCCACTTTATTGCTTCCCTTTTAATCTTGTCTGAATTACTTTTATTTGTACAAAACCTTTTTAACTTAATATAATCAAAATTATCTATTTTTTTGTTTAATGATGATTTCTAATTCTTCTTTGGCCACAAATTCCTTCCTTCTCCACTGAGAAGTAAACTATATTTTGTTCTTCTAATTTGTCTATAATATCACTCCTTATGTTTAAATCATGAACCTGTTTTGATCTTATCTTGGTACAAGGTGTTAGGTGTGGGTTAATGCCTAGTTTCTGTCATACTAGTTTCCAATTTTCTCAGCACTTTTTGTCAAATAGTGAATTTTTATCCCCAAAACTGGAGTCTTTGGGTTTGTCAAATACTAGATTTCTATAGCCTTTGACTATTTTGTCTTGTAATCCTAACCTATTCCACTGATCAACTACTCTCTTTCTTAGCCAGTACTAATGGGTTTTGATGATCGCTGCTTTATAATATAGTTTTAGGTCTGACACAGCAAGGCCACCTTCATTTGCACTTATTTCACTAATTCCCTTGAAATTCTTGACCTTTTGTTCTTCCAGATGAATTTTTTTTAGATCTGTAAAATAATTTTATGGGAATTTGATTGGTATGGCACTAAATAAGTAGATTAATTTACATAATATTGTTATTTTTATTATATTTGCTCAGCCTACTCATGAGTACTTGACATTTTTCCAGTTGATTAGATCTGATTTTATTTGTCTGGAAACTGTTTTATAGTCGTGTTCTTATAGTTCCTGACTTTGCCTTTGCAGGTAGACTCCCAAATATTTTATATTATCATTAGTTATTTTAAATGGAATTTCTCTTTGTATCTCTTACTGTTGGACTATGTTGGTAATATATAAAAATGTTGATGATTTGTGTGGATTTATTTTATATCCTGCAACTTTGCTAAAGTTGTCAGTTGTTTCTAATAGTTTTGTAATTGATTCTCTAGATGATCATATCATGTGCAAAAAGTGATAATTTGGTTTCCTCATTACCTGCTCTAATTCTATATTGTTCTTTTGAGTCTGTTTATTTTACATTGTATCAATTTATATAATTTCTTCCCATTTTTCTCTGAACTTTTAATATTTGTAATTAATATTTTAATATTTTCTATTGCTCAATAGTATTTAATAAGTAAATAAAATATAATAAAATCCTATTCACATTCAGCACTATAATTTTGACCCCCCCCCACTGAAGGATATGAACTTTGTTTCTAGTTCTTTGCTACTACAAAGTTTGGAGTCACGAACATTTTATTTTATATTGACTTTTGTTTCTGCCTTTGACCTCCTTAAGGAAGAGTAGTGGTATGCACAGCTTGGGAACATTAAAGAACATGAACAATGTAGGCATTTTCAAATCAATATCCAGAATGGTTGAAGCGATTCATTGCTCTACCCATAGTGACATTACATTATGGAATGTTATGACAAAAATGAGAGAAGCATGGAAAAAAATGTACTTGAACAGATATGTAACAAAAAAAGCAAAATCAAAGGAATAACATGCTACAATGTTACATTGTGTTTTAGACAGGCATATCTGGAAGATCTCATTTTTTCATGGAAAATCTCTTTTCAACTTGGATTCTTCATTGGACTGTCTCCATCTTCAGTAATGAACACATTTATTAAGTATACTTGTCCCCATTTTATATTTTGGTTGGTTTATAATTAAAGGATAGTTGAATGGGCTAATTTTTGTTATTAGGTCTTTTAAAGAATCTTTAATGATTTTGATGAATGGATGGGAAAGACTTTGTCGAAAAAAGCCTCTAAGATAGTATTTTTAAACACTATAAAAGCAAATGCTTTTTCAAAATCAACAAACAATAAGCACAATGCAATATTAGTTTCTCCAATCTTATAGTCAATTGCAAAATTATAAAAGTGTAATTTATTGTTAACTATTGTTTGTGGAAGCTTGCTTTTCTCCTGTTAATACCTTCATTAAGGATGCCCTTACTCATGTATAGGGCAATCTCAAAGGTTTTTTTGTAAGTTTGACAGGAGGTACACAGGGTTGTAGTTATTTTTTCAGTGACTTTTCTCAGAATAAAGTGAGCAAGCAAGCATTGACTAAGCAGCTACTATATGCCATGCAATGCAATAAATTCTAGGAATATAAAGAAAGGCAAATGGCAATCTTTGCTCTCAAGAGGCCAAAGTATAATGAGAGCAGCAAATAAAAGTTATTATATACAAATAAGCTAAATATAGGATCAAATCAACAGATAGAAGGCATTAGCATTAAAGGGATGAGGAAAAAATTCTTAAGAAGGTAGGATTTTATTTGAATCTTGGAGGAAAGTCAAGAAAGGAAGCCAGGAGGAAGAAAAATGAAAGAATGGAGATGGAGGAGAGACAGGTAGTGAAAATGTTTGGAGATGGGTAGATGGGTGTCTTATTTGAGAAAAAGGTATAAAGGGAGAATAGTGCCCAGGATAGAGCCCAAGAGTACACCCCTGGTTAACAGATCTAGATGAAGATTCAACAAAAGAGATTGAAAAAAGAGTAACCAGACAGGTAAGGGACTCAAGATGGAGAAATGTCATAGAATTCTAATGAGAAAAGTATAAATAAGAAAAAATATCCCATATTTTTTCTCTGTCTTTGATATTTTCCTCTGCTTTAATTATTTTGGATTTTGGTCCCCCATTCCCTTCCTAGATGCTTTTTTTTTTCCAGCACAGATTTCCTCTATATACACTCTGTTTTATCTGGCTGCTTTTCTTTTATTTGTCCTCTTTAATGGTATTTCTATCTCCCCTAATGGTCCATCCAAGACTGTGTTGTTAGGGACCAAGTAAGGGCTTTTCTATTCTCCTTGATGGTAAAAATAGCTTCTCAAAGTTATCTTTATAGATCGCTTCCATTTTCTTCTGTTTGTTTTCCTGCCATTTTTCTCCTTGAGATGCTTTTGATTAATTGAATTTCTTGCCAAACTTTCTTTAAACTAGTTTCATCCTTCATTGCTTTTTCCCTGCTTTGTAAAATAATACTTTTTATAACTTTCCATCATCCTTCTTTGTAAAATTTTACAAGTGAATTTATATTCTAAACTTTGGCTTCCATCTCTACTTGGCAAGGAAATAAAATGTTTGCTGACTAAGGTGCTTCCTGAGTCTTTTGTTCTTGTTATGGCAATAGATTTAAATCAGTAAATTTCTGTATAAAATTATTATAATTGGTAATGATGTAATTTCTGTTGTCCAATTCCCAATTTTCACTGCTAATTGCATGTTTAAATAGTTCAGGCTTACATTTCAATTGTATGTTATATTTTTCCCCATTATTATTCTGATCTTTGCCCTGACAAGTCAGTGGCCTGATTGTGTACAGACAGCTGTTTCAAGGATAATTTCACCTTATTAACAAGTCTTTTCCTGTCTTATAAGATATGATCTTTATCTTTTTTTTTTTTTTTCACATGATGTATTTTGGTACTTGCTACATACTTGCTAATGTATACCAATTCTTTTTTTTTTTAAGGGTATCATATTTCTATGCAATCTACAAATTGCTGACTTTACTCATTACTTTTCCTTGAACCATATTCTCCTGTCTTTACAATTGAAGCTACTAAGTTTCACAATATACACTGATTTCATTTGAACGGTCCTTTCCATTTTATCGTAAAATTTTTCTTCTCTTTCATTCTCAGCAATAAATGTTGCTACCTAAACTGCAATTTTTTTCATGGTGGTCTTTTTGTGGATCTTATCATTACTATTTTAATACTAGATAACTAAATATTCTGAGAAATGATATTTTTGTTGCCTCTGGATATGCAATAAAAATAAGATAACTCTTTCTTGACCTCTTCAAGAAATACCTATGACCTATTATTCCATTTCACTGGAACTTATTTATTCCTTCTGGTTCTGTTTTTGCCAAGAAGTCTAAGATTGATGGAGTTTATGTTTCCCACTCCATTTATTGTGAAGTATATAAATCCCCTATTTATACCAAGAATGTCAAGATTAACTCATTGATCTGTGAGCAATCATTTCACATATAGAATACCAGCAATACTAGTTCAAATTTTGAGGTGCTCTAAAACTGCTGCTTCTTGAGACTTTCTGCTCACCTCTTGTAGAATAACCACATGATTATTAACATTCAGTAATGGTAATTCATGAAACAATTGAGACTGGATAACATAAACCTGTAGTGGACTCACTTAATGTAGTGGTGTGACTCCTTCAATACTGGCCAACAGTAGGTAAGAAAATTAGATGAGATACATTGAAGAGAAAGTCCATTGTTGGAGTTTAGCAAGGCATGTGAAGTGAGAATATGAGGGAGAAAAGAACTCAAGAATAGAGGTTGGGATAAAGCTAAACTGATTTATATAATTATAGGGTTAGCATGGGAAAGAAAGAGAGAGAACTTAGAGCAGACACGATGGCTTCACAGAATACTAAGGGGAAGAGGAAACTGGAGAGCATGACAAAAGTGAAAAATAAATTTGTGGCTTCTTTTTGAATGGTCATTTATACTATTCAATTAATTTTTAAAAAAATCTTGTTCATCTCCTTTGACTGAGTAGTTCTATTAGGAGATGGACATTGGTATTATGTATAATTGCATTTCCATACTCTCTCCATCTCTCTTTGCTTCACCTTGTTCCTACAGAACTATGGAGTATCAAGCTCTACAATCCTATGTTGCCAAGGTCTTCATAGGGCAGCAAGCTCACTACTCATCTATTGTTATTTCCTAACATGATTCTACTCAAGCTAGGCTGTTCCTGATCATTCCCCATATGCCAGATATCTTGTTCCTTCTTACCTCTATGTTTTTTTAAATTAAATTTAATTTTTTTTATTAATTTTTATAATTATAACATTTTCTTTGCAGTACATATGCATAGGTATTTTTTTTTACAACCTTATCCCTTGTACTCCCTTCTGTTCCAAGTTTTTCCCCTCCTTCCCTCCACCCCCTCCCCTAGATGGCAGGCATTCCCATACATATTAAATATCTTATAGTATATTCTGGGTACAATATATATGTGCAGAACCGAATTTTGTTGTTGTTGTTGTTGCAAAGGAAGGATTATCTTCAGAAGGTAAAAATAATCTGGGAAGAAAAACAAAACAAAACAAAACAAAACAAAAACAATGCTCACAGTTTACACTCATTTCCCAGTGTTCCTTTTCTGGATGTAGCTGATTCTGTCCATCATTGATCAATTGGAATTGGATTAGCTCTTCTCTATGTTGAAGATATCCACTTCCATCAGAATACATCCTCATACAGTATCATTGTTGAAATGTATAATGATCCCCTAGTTCTGCTCGTTTCACTTAGCATCAGTTGATGTAAGTCTCTCCAAACCTCTCTGTATTCCTCCTGTTGGTAATTTTTTACAGAACAATAATATTCCATAACCTTCATATACCATAATTTACCCAACCATTCTCCAATTGATGGACATCCATTCATTTTCCAGTTTCTAGCCACTATGAAAAGGGCTGCTGCAAACATTTTGGCACATTCATTACCTCCATGCTTTTGCTCATGGTATTCTTTGACTTCTTTCTGCCCATATCCACTACCTCTTTCAAAACTTGGCTCAAATACTTATTTTCTCTAAATGTTTTGTTTCCCTCAATAAATATATTTTATTGAATTGACTAATAAATCCTTATTTATAAAGCATTGTATTTTAAAAACATTCAGAGTAATATTATCATACAGAACAGCTGGAAAATGGCCAGTTTGGGGCTTTGCTCTTTGCCCTTTCACAATTTTTATCCTGCTAACCTTCAATTTTAGATTTTGTCAAGGTCCAGGCTAGCTCCTCTGAAGGGCTTAGAATAAGTCCTTGTCAGGATAAGCAAAAGTCCTTGCCCCACGTTGTGGATGCCAAAATGAAAAGGTCCTCTCATCTTTAAGTTATAATCCTTCTCTGGAAGAAGATCTTTTTTCTGTAAAATCTTTTCCTCTGTGCCGTCTAAACTCAATCTCCCGGCCAGACCCTTCTTCCTCCAGAGTGCCATCCCAACTCTGTCCCAGAGTAGACTGATTCTAGGCTCAAAGTTGTCTTCTTTTATCCTCCCAGAGATTAGGCCTGTGAGAACTCAAGAGCTTGTGGGAAAATTACTTCAACCAATGAACTTGCTTCTTTTAAAGGTTGTGTAAACTCCTTTTCATATGTAAACTCCTCCTCAGAAGTTCAAAGGGGTAAACTCCCCTTAAAGGCCAGAACCAAAGGTGTGAACTAGAGAATTGTTAAATACCAATTTAGCACTTAGTAAGAACCTAACAACTTACTCCATTTACCTTCTCTGCTCCTATTACAAATTTACCAAACACTACCCAAGAAAATCACAACATTATGCTGATTTTGTCAATTATACGTTTATTTTGTTTAATATCAATTTGGCTTTCACTGCTACATGGCAATCCTTTCATTCATCTCTCACTGATGCTGTATCACATTTCCCCCAATGGCTCTTCTAAGACTTGTTTTTGTCAAGTTCCTGATGCTAATCTCTTTTTTTCTCTTCCTCTGCAGGTGATCATATATCCTACTTTACTCAAAAGAATAAGTCTATCTAATGTATACTCCTTCATTTTATCTTACCCACCTCTCTAAACCTCTTAGTGTTATTATTCACTGTCCTCCTTTTATCTAGTCCTAAGGGAAGAGGAAGCCCTCTTTGTCAAAGCACTGTTACCTCCTTTTATAGGAATCTAAACAAGTCTCATTCTTGCTATTCTTTGCACAGTGTTGTTTAAATTTTTATCAATTTTTTGGTAAATCTCACTAGGATGTGATTATCAAATTAATAAATAATACAAGGCTGGAGGTAGATAACTCATATACTCACAGAATTCAAAAAGATCTTACTAGGCTAGGATGTTGAGCCATATTTTATAGGATCAAATTTGATAGAGAAAAAAGTAGAGATCAAACTAAAAAAAAATCAAATATAGGATAGGAGAGGCATGAGTTCTATTGAAAAAGACTGGAGGTCTTGATGGGCTTCAAGCTAAGTAGGTGTCAATTATGTGATATCAAAATCTAAAAAGCCAATACAATCACATATTATATTTAGAGAGTGTCATTCTAGGAGTCAGCCAGTCAATAAATATTTGCTAAGTGCCTATAGTGCTCAGGCACTATGCTAAGCAGTGAGAATACAAAGAAAAGCAAAAGACAATCCAAGTCCTTATGGAGCTCACAATCTAATATGGAAGAAAACAACTAAATGACTATGTGCAAATATGTTCCATAGAAGATAAATAAGAGATAATCTATAGAGAGAAGGAAGGAGAGAGGGAAGTTTTATTGTATTTATTTTGCCTAATCTTAAACAAATTAATCTGTTCATTTCTAGCTACAACATTTTAGAAAGGACATTGATAAGCTGGAGTATGTCTATATGATGATAATTATTGTCAGGATATTAGGAGACACCCTGTTTTCTAGATCTAAGATTTAGAAAGCACCTGGTACTTTGAGCTTGATGATGAGCTTTCTGTTCATCCTCTGGAAGATCCTAGCCACAGCAAAATCACAAAATTGTTTCTGGTCATGAAACTGCTATGAATCAAACTTGCCACATTATTACTATTACCCCTCATTGTGAAGAATAGCCCACTGCATAGCCATAGGTGTAAGTGTTGAGATCTCCTTATACTGCCTAGAGGGGAAATTAGTCCTGATTACTGGGCCAATTGTTTCAACTATGAAAATTCGTTAATCTTTCCCAATGTTCTAAATACTGGTTCAGCCCTTAGACATTCTTCTGACTGGCTTTATTTTATATCTTTCAAGAAACAGAATATAGCGCACAAACATGACATAGATACTTTACACTTTAAAAAGATGCAAATACAATTATGATTCTAATTTTAACACCTTTGATTGAGACATGCAAATTACTGAGATGTACATAGTTTGCAAATTTAACAAAGCATTCAGTAAAGACCAAAGGCACACAGAGAGGCCAGCTAACAAGAAGTGTACAGTTAAGAAAGGATATCCTTACCAGAGAGATTCGGGTTGGACTGGATCAAGGGAGAGGTCTAGGAATTTTCCTCACAAAGAATGCTGAGCTCAACTAAGATGGAACTCGGAGGATTGGAGCAGGGACAAGGGCAGAGGACTTGCCAGATGAGGTGGAGGGGTTGCATTCCCAGAGAAATAAATCCCTGGTTGTGTCTAGTCCATTCTCACTTGTCCTGGAGAACCTATTGTCCAATCCCACTTCTGATACCAATTTAAATGACCAACCAGACCAGAACCAACTTCTAATCTGTAGATCAAAAAAAAGCAGATTAGAGACAGGAGAATCAGGAATCAACTAGAAGTTTATTTTCAAAGTGAGAGAAACAGTTTGCAAGTAAAGACACATGTTCCAGACCTCTAGCCCTAGTGGGGTAGCCCCAAGGTAGTTTGGAGAGAGATCTCCATTCTTATAACTATGGCTACACAGTGAACTATAGCTCTGACAGTGAGGGGTTTTAATAACAATGTGACAAGTTTGACTCACAGGAAGGCTTTGTGATCAGAAACAATTCTGGGATTTTATTGTGAATAAAATCATCCAGAAGGTGAGTGAGCACAAAGGATTGTTGTTATGCTAAACTCAAAGCACAGCCTGATCATTGAACCTTAGATCTGGAAAATTGGGTGTCTCCTACATAATATCTCGACACCAGGAAAATCAAAGGGTTTTAAGATCATTCTATAATAAGATCAATTGAAGGAAAGGGGCATATTTAGCCTGAAGAATTTTAGAAGAATTAGGGGAAATTTGATAGCTATTTTCAAGTATTTAAAATTTTCAGCATGTACAAGAGGGACTACAGTAGATTTGCTTAGCTCCACAGGCAGAATTAAAAGCAATGGGTGGAAATTATAAACAGGCTAATTTATACTTGAAATAGACAAATTTCCCAACCATTGTTATTGGTTTTTGAAGAGGACCATGACATCAGAAAGGTGATATCATGACTTGCAAGTGAATTGGATCTAAAGGACTATGAAAAGATACCAGTCTCAGAGCCATCTGGGGCTGGAGGCAAGATACATCTCAGGAAGACTTGTGATGGTCTCGATGCATTGGGAGACCTTGCTCTTTTTAAGTTAAAATCTTTATAAGGTCTCAGTTTGACTGATTAAGGAGGAAGGAAAATTAAAGATTAAGGAGGAGGAAAGTAGAGGATGATGAGAAAGGTATGTAGGTAGGTAGGTAGGTAAGTAGGAAGGAAGAAGGAAGGAAGGAAGGAAGGAAGGAAGGAAGGAAGGAAGGAAGGAAGGAAGTGATGAGGTCTGGATTTTGGGATTCCCAGTCAAGGAACCAAATGATAAGATTAGATTCAGGGAAACAAAATGATGAGTTTAGGGTTCCTGGTGGTCAGGGTGTTAAATTATGAGATTAGTGGCAGGTTCAGGGTTCAGGGAACCAAATGAAGAGGTTTGGCTCCCCTAAATCTCCTTTGGATTTGGTGAAAGGTAGGAAACCCCCTTCTGGTGGTGCAGAGGTCCTGTAAAGGAATTTATGAACCCAAAAATCTAGACTGATAAAGAGAAGTTTATTATTGATATTGGGAAGTCAGCCTTTGCTATGTATGAATAAAAAGACTGAATTCCTTAGTGTCAAGGTCTGATAGAGGAGTAAAGTTTCTAGTAGAGAGATCCTAACAGAGAGGTATCAAATCTTGTTAGGCAATAGGTGAGAGAGATAAGGGGAGGATAACACTGAAAGAGAATATCATTCCAGTGGGCAGAGGTTTGCTGCTATGGCAGAGAGAGAGAGTTTCCTTGGCATGGCATGTAAAACTCACTTTAAATTGGCTCTTTTTAATAATATAAATCTTGGCTACAAGCTGGGGTTTTTGCTCTTAATGGGGGCTAGGTTTCAGCTTGAGCAGGAATTTGAATAGAATTGAATGAGTGTCTCTGAGCTTGATTAGTCTCCAATTCAATGGAGTTAGAATCTCCAACTCTGGACTCAACTAGCCCCACCCAGATAACAGAATGAAGTTGTTTGTCTTGTTTCCCTTGGGTGGGGTCTCTACAGGTAGGATTCAAGGAGACTTTCTCCTTCAAGCTTTCAAGGAGCTTCTTAAGTGCTTTACCTCATGGCTCACTCCGTAAGTCAGAGAGAGAGAAAGAGAAAGAGTTTCAGGGCTCTCTTAGTCAGAAGGAAGGAAGGAAGGAAGGAAGGAAGGAAGGAAGGAAGGAAGGAAGGAAGGAAGGAAGGAAGGAAGGAAGGAAGGAAGGAAGGAAGGAAGGAAGGAAGGAAGGAAGGAAGGAAGGAAGATAGATTACGGTATGTGTAAAATAGATGGCTGAATGCTGTAGATGGGATTCTTGTTCAGACAAAGACAAAATCATTGTATCCCAATCAAGGGAATGGCTTATCCAACTTCTATCCCAAATACGTGAGTTAGAGCCAAAATTCAAACCCATAACTCCAAATTCATTATTCTTTCCATCAGATTTTTAAATTGATGCATTTTTATGATAGCATAATTTTTCCCACCTGTGCAAATATATTTTAAATACAAATAATTAGCCAAATGTTCAAATTTTTTTGAAATGAAAAATTTCATTTTATAGATTAAAAAAATATACTACATCAGTTAACACAACTTGGTCCTTCAAGGCATTCTTAAATTTCTGGTTCTTCTAGCTAATTGTGACACAAAGTCTTGGGTTTCCCTACTTCTCTTCACCAGTTTTTGACCAGGAGTTGGGAGGTTGGAGTTAAGTATAGTGATGAGCAAAGATATGGTAGCAAGAGTCTGCCTGATTGTCATGTAGCTAGACAAATGGTTGAATCAATTGATGATTTTTTTATCCTCCCACCTTATGATTCACCAGATCTTTTAACCTGAAATACATGGGACTATGACTTCAAAAAAACTCTAAGTGCTAAATTTGCATCATACTCAATGTTATATTCCAAAAGGATGTTCAGGAGATAGGTTCATCATCTTGAGTTCCAAGAGTTCATGGCTAGTATAGAGAGGATATACTCTAGGGCATATTGTGCCACAGTTCTCTTTTAATGTCCTGACCCAGTTTACCTAATTGTTCTATTCAGTTACTCTTGCCTCAGGTTATAACCATTCCCTCTTAATGTTAAGATAAAGGTCTTATATCTTAGTTCTTAGGCTATAATCATTCTCTCTTAATATTTGATGGGATAAAGGTCTTTATCCATTTTAGACATCATTGGAATATGAGGAGCCTCTCCAGTACCTCCCTCCATTATGCCATCCTAGGTGCCTGCCTCCATTATGCCATCCTCATTAGATCATCCCCATTGAGGTACCTCCCCCATTATGTCATTAGTCTTCTAACCCTATAAAAGAATCTTGTATCTGACATTCAGAGCTGGATTCTTTGAGACAATAGTCTCATTCAGCCCTGGGACCAAACCATGGATCCATTTGGTCCCAGTAAATCTCTCCCATTTAATAAATTATTGAATTGTTCTCTAATCTCTATCTTGCTCACTTTCTCCTGTATTACAGGCAAAGTAGTATGCTAAAGTTCTATGCTGCCCTTAGGGAAGTTTATCTGTGAGTGTGGATAAGCAAGGAATTGCTCACTACTTACAATCTCCTTTTTTAATTTTCCACAAACCTTCCTTTTAATAACATATTCTTGAATTTTGTCAAGAATTAAAGTCAAACTCAACAGCCTATGGTAGCTGACTCATTGAAAAAGAAAACACATGAAGTGAGGGAGAGAAAAGAATTTGAGAAGACTCTCCTGATACTCTTGTAAGCTCTGTTATTCAATCTGTTTATCATGTTCAATATCTATGCCATAGGCCATTCATCTTGTTCTGAGGGCTGCTGTTTAATTTAGAATTCCAATGAAATGTGGGGATTTTCTTTCTTTCTTTCTTTCTTTCTTTGTTTCTTTGTTTCTTTCTTTCTTTCTTTCTTTCTTTCTTTCTTTCTTTCTTTCTTTCTTTCTTTCTTTCTTTCTTTCTTTCTTTCTTCCTTCCTTCCTTCCTTCCTTCCTTCCTTCCTTCCTTCCTTCCTTCCTTCCTTCCTTCCTTCCTTCCTTCCTTCCTTCCTTCCTTTCTTTCTTTCTTTCTTTCTTTCTTTCTTTCTTTCTTTCTTTCTTTCTTTCTTTCTTTCTTTCTTTCTTTCTTTCTTTCTTTCTTTCTTTCTTTCTTTCTTTCTTTCTTTCTTTCTTTCTTTCTTTCTTTCTTTCTTTCTTTTTTAAAAATAGTTTTTATTTACCAGATATATGCATGGGTAATTTTACAACATTGACAACTGCCAAACCTTTTGTTCTCATTTTTCCCCTCCTCCCCCCTCCCCACCCATGGCAGGTTGACCAATACATGTTAAGTATATTAAAGTAAAAATTAAATGCAATATATGTATATATGTCCGAACAGTTGTTTTGCTGTAGAAAAAAATTGGACTTTGAAATAGTGTACAATTAGCCTGTGAAGGAAATCCAAAATGCAGGCAGACAAAATTAGAGGGATTGGGAATTCTATGTAGTGGTTCATAGTCATCTCCCAGTGTTCTTTTGCTGGGTGTAGCTGGTTCAGTTCATTACTGCTCTATTGGAACTGATTTGGTTCATCTCATTGTTGAATTGTTGAAAATGGCCACATCTGAAATGTGGGAATTTTCTAAAAGGGTCTTCTGTCATGAACCCATTTTGATTTTATCTTAGTGTACAGTGTTAAATGTAGGTCAATATCTATATTTTGCCATACTAATTTCCAGTTTTCCCAGCAGTTTTTTGTCAAATAGTGAATTCTTAGTGACCTACTGTTTTATAATATAGTTTTAGAACTGGTACAGCTAGACTACCTTCATTTGATTTTTTTTTTTTTCATTAGTTCCCTTGAAATTCTTGACCTTTTTTCTTCCAGATGAATTTTGTTATTTTCCTAGGTCATTAAAATAGTCTCTTAGGAGTTTGATTGGTATAGCACTAAATAAATAGATTAGTTTAGGTAGTATTGTCATCTTTATTATATTCACTTGACCTATCCAAAAGCACTTAATATTTTTCCAATTGATTAGATCTGAATTTATTTGTGTAGAAAGTGTTTTGTAGTTTTGCTCATATAGTTCCTAACTTTCCCTTGGCAGACTGATTCCCAAATATTTTATACTATCGACAATTATTTTAAATGGAATTTCTCTTTCTATCTCTTGCTGTTGGATTTTGTTAGTGATGTATAAAAATGCTGATGATTTATTTTGTCTCCTACAACTTTGCTAAAGTTGTGGATTATTTCTAATAGCTTTTTAGTAGAATCTCTGGAGTTCTCTAGGTATACCATTATATCATCTGCAAAGAGTGATAATTTAATTTCCTCATTACCTACTCTAATTCCTTTAATCTCTTTTACATCTCTTATTGCCAATAGTTTAAAAATATTGAATATTTCAAACTGAACATATTTGTTCCAACAATGATTGGCTTGTCTGTGTCCCCTTTTGAATTTTCTTCTACTTTCTTCTAATCCTTTTAAATGATTCATTGATGCTTTTTACTTTCTTTACTTTCTTTTCTTCCTTTTAAAATATAGCATCTCTATTCCCCATTCCATCCAACTAACTCCCACAAGAAAAATAAAACACTTCCCTTGTAAAAGATAAGTGTAGTCACACAAAACAAATAATTTTTATTATTTACATATCTCCATGATACGTAGCATGTCTTAATGGGGAGGGGGAGGTGATGGGGATCCAGCAGTGTACTGGACACAGAGTCAGTATGGAATTAAATTGGAATCTTGTTTCTGATTCTTGTAGGCTGTGTTATTCTGGGCAGTCACTGAACCTCTCTTTAAGCCTCAATTTCCTCAACTGTAAAATGGGAATAACAATTCCTCAGTAATCGACCTTATCAGACTTCAAGGATCAACTGAGCTGAAGTATGTAAATCACTTTGCAAAGTTTAGAGCAAGTCAATAATTGTTACTGTTATTGTTGTTTCAAAAATGTGTGCTTTATTTCTCTTTTAATGTTCTTTGTTCAGAGTTCATCTATTTATCAATCAATGAACATTTAAGAGCCTACTATGTATCAGACCCTATATCATGGGCTGAAATAAAGATACAATAAAACAATTGCTGCCCTTATGGAGATATCATTCTTGGCAGGATATGGGGATGGGAGGGGGGAGGGATAACTTGCACATAGATAAAGAAATACAAACTATATATAATGTAAATGTTGGTTGGTGTCTTTGATGCTTGAAGAGGACCAAAATGATATCACTGTGGGGGACTCAAGGTACTGTGTGTCCTACTATGGGTAATCAGACAATACAAACTTGCAATCTTCCACCACAAATAGTCACGAGAATATTTGGATGCAGATGTCTCTAAATTTGTGCATCTGATGTTTCTTTTGAGTTACTGCAATTCTGCTTGGCTCACAGAGCACGCCCCCTTCTCTGATGCAGTACATCATGCTGGGTGGTCGTTTGCCAGTGTCTCCCATGGCTTAAAATTGATTGCAAAGTTCTTTGGAGAGACGCTGAAAGTGTCCTTGTATCACTTGTTCTGACCTCTGTGTGAGCATATATCTTGTGTGAGTTGTCTGGAAAATAGTCTTTTAAATGAATATAGCATAAATGTAAAATAAAGGGAGGAAGTGGAGAGGAGATCCACAGAGGTAATCCAGTTAGTGATCTGTGTTTTTGACTCCCATTTCCTCTTTGCTATTCAGCACAGTCTGGAGTCTTGGAACTGATCCCATTTCCTCCCTCCTCATTTCCCCATCTTGGACGAAAAGCCATAGTGACCTAGGCCACCTCTGTGATGCCAGTCCAGCTTTTCTTCCCCCTCCAGATTTGCCAGCATGCCCAAGTTCCCATCTGGCTCATTGGCTCCTTCTTCTTTTACCTCTTGGCCCTCTAAGCAGAGGGTGATGAGACTGTCAGAAAGAATAGCAGATGGGGTGAGACTGCCGCCTTGACGCCTGCCCTGGAGTCTGATAGCTTCTGTTGACAGGTTTTCCATGGCAATTCTCAGCCGCCATTGTGTCTGTACTTGGCAACTGTAATTTGATTAAATCAACGTTTTGGGCCATTTTAACAACTGGCAGCAACAAAACCAGTGGGCTTGGCCATGTGGTCAATTCAATTCTGTTGTTAAGATGCCCGAAAATGCTGGACTTGACAGTTTTTCATCAAATCCTAGAATAAGGACAAGAGAATTTTGAACTAGAATGGACATTAGAAATCATTTTATGCAGCGGTCTATAATCTGAGGTCCATGAAATACACACACATATATACATGTGTGTTATATATAAATACATACATACGTGTATCTACACATATATGACACATTTCAATATAATTGCATATTGTATATTAAGTATAATTTTGTATTTTTTGTATTCATAGATTTATATATTAAGTTTATTTCAATATGTCAATACAATTCAATAATTTTATTTCAATTTTAATTGGTTCCTTTTGTAATTATGTATTTATTTTGTGGATTTAAAAAAACACTATTCTGAGGAGGATTCCAGAGACTTCACTATATCACACTCACATACATACACACACACACACACACACACACACACACACACACACACACACACACTCACAGTTAAGAACTTTTGGATATTGTCCAGCATCCTCTCTCACCCCACAAGAGACTTTTCCAAGATTACATATCTGGATACTAGAGTAGGTCTAGGACTAGGAAACTAGAATTTAGATGTCCTGATTCCTGTGAAGTAAAATTCACATTTCACTCTAGCCTTTCAACCTAATGCTTTCTTCTGTATAGTCTTTGCATATCTGTTTCTAAATATAAATTGGGAAGATGGTATGATAAAAGGAAGATGTACCAATGTAAAGGAAAGTCCATGTGATGGCATGGAATATATATTGGATTGGGACCTGGACCTCCCTCTCTCCACTCCCCCCAGAGATCTGGCTCTGTTTTTTAATGACCTGTTTGAGGTCAGGCAATCTCTGAGTCTTAGTTTCCTCATCTGGTAAATAAAGGAGCTGTAGCAGATGTTCTCTAAGGCTCCTTCTAACTTGAACAATCTGTAAGTTTATGGAGAACTTTTTCTGTCAGATAAACCCTCTTTATAATACTAGGGTTGAGAAATAAGACTAACTCCTCTCTTTATAATTGATCGTATTCTGTCAAACTTTTCCTATGTGGCCGTTGCAGAGAAATTATTTCAGGAAACCTTCCACTGTTACTTAAGGGATCAGCCATGTTTGAGTTGGGTTATTGATCTAAAAGGAGGTGCAGGGGAAAAAAGGGGATTCATTGGGATGACTTCCTTTCAAGTGTAAAAGGCAGGTTAAGCCTCAGGAAACTTTAGCCTGGGAAACTACTCATTTTTAACAGGTACATTTTGCAGGCCAGAAGTTTTAGGACTTAGCACAGTGCCTTGCATATAGTATTCATTGTGTTGTTTTCCATCAAAGATACTAGAGGGCTTTGCCATTTCCTTCTCCAGCCTACTTTTCAGATGAAATAATTGCAGGATTAAGAGACTTACCTACAGTCACACATCTAGCAAGTGTCTGAAGATGGATTTTAATTTAGGAAGATGAGTCTTTTGATTCTAAGCTCAGTGCAATATCTACTGCATTCTTTAGTAAATAGTCATTGACTTTGTTTCATTTAATTTTTATTTTTTTTCAATTACATGCAAATCAATATTATTAAAAAAAAATCTTGAGTTCCAAATTCTGTCCCTCTCTTTCTTTCTCCCTCCTTGAGAAGGCAAGCAATCTGATACATGAGCTTGATTTTTTTTATTTATAGCTTTTTATATGCAAAATATATGCATGGGTAATTTTTCAACATTGATCCTTGCAAAAACTTCTGTTTCAACTTTTCCCCTCCTTCCCTCCACCCCTCCCTTAGATGGGCAGGTAGTCCCATACATGTTAAATATGTTAAAGTATATGTTAAATACAATATATGTATATATATTTATACAGGTATCTTGTTGCATTGGATTTAGAAAGAAGGTAAAAATAACCTGAGAAGAAAAAACAAAAGTGCAAGCAAACAATAGAAAGAGTGGAAATGTTATGTTGTGATCCATACTCATTTCCCAGTGTTCTTTCTCTGGATGCAGCTGGTTCTGTTCATCACTGATCAATTGAAACTGATTTAGATCCTCTCATTGTTGAAGAGAGCCATGTCCAGCTTGATTATTTTTTAAAAATCTTGTTCTATAATTCTTGCATATAATGTTATTTAAAATTGAGTGATAGCATTTATATAGAGCTTTAAGATCTGACAAACATTTTACAAATTTTATCTCATTTTTTCTCTCACAATGACTCTGGAAAGTAGGTACTATTTTTATGCCCATTTTGTGGATGTGGAAAATAATATAGACTGATGAAGTTATATGAATTGCCCAATTACACAGCTAGTAAGTTTCAGAGGCTGGCTAAACTCAGGTCTACCTTTACTTCATGTCTAGTGCTCTCTCCACTGTGTCTCTGCTATTTATGCTTAACTGTCATAATACAGAATTCTTTTTCATAGAAAAAAATTTAAAATGAAAATTGTGTTAATTTACTTTACTTCATTAACAACATTGGTGAAAATCTTCCTTTTTGGAACAAGAAATCATAGTCTAGGTACCAATGTTTCCTGTTGGCTGCTTGCTCAAACTAAAATCATAAATACTTCAGGGGAAATAACAGCCAGTGGTTGATTTGCTAATATTGTAAACGTGAAACAAAATGATATTAAAATAGAATAGCTGTGGCGTGGGGGATGTTCTCTGTCTGAATCCAAGTCATGGTGAGCCCAGTTATAATGAATTCTAATGCAAGAAAACGGTGGCAATACACATGCAGAAGACATACATTCATATTTTCAGACCTTATGTGTCTAATACAACATGCTTGAAAAACAGCCAGTAGACATGCTTCTGGGCTGTTTCTCACTCCTATCAGTTTATGTGTGCTTAGGGAATTTAAACTCATTTAAACATTTGCCTAAGCCAGATGGAATTAGAAAGGTAAATCTGCTACCTTCCCTAACACCCCCAGTAGATAAAATCATGATGCAACCCAGAACCAAATATAAATAATATTACATCAGCTAGTTTGGGCTGGGCTGATTTCATAGTTAATATGTGTACCTAATAAATAGCATCTTTCTACAGAGCCTATATAAATACAAAGATAGCATCCAATTAGCAAATGTCACGCTTACAGGAGTATTTTCCAAAATGGCTTCTCATTGTTGTTTTCACTCCAGCCACACTTACTCAGGTTGGAGTCTGTCACTGTTGCAGTCTGAATGCTACATGAAAGAATAGACTATTGGGGTTTGTTGGGTGTGGGTTTTGGGTTGTGTTGTTGTTGTGGATTTTTTTAAAAATGAATGCATAATAAGCTGACTGACACATTTAATTAACGAAACTTATCCTGTGTGCCTATTAGGAGGTGAAAATAAGTTTAATGAGGGATTGGCAAGAGCCAATGGGCTCTTGAATGAATGTGTGTGGAGCTCATTAGAATGTGTTTATGTATGCATATGTAACAGGGGTGTGCAGTTTTTCCTAGGACCTGCTTTCCCAATTATTCCCCAGGTGCCAGCTAACTATTCTCTTTGGCTCATTTGCCCCCACCCACTGGCAACTCCTTATCCTTTTCAGATCCAGCTGTTCTTCTTGATATGTAGTAAAGATCAATTTACTTAAAATAACAAGCAGAAACTTTTCCATTGTTAAATTTCCCCAGTACCCAGAGGGCTCCAATAACCACTACTATTCTTCCCATCCCAAAGTTCATGCCCGAGGGTCTCTGCTCTCCAGACGATGGCTACTTCTCTTGGAACATAATTTCTGGACAACCCCAGCTGTGTTTGCCTTCACTCCAGCTTTTCCAGCCACCTTCATAACCTCTTCTACCCTGTCATTGCTGAATCCTTCCCTGCCTTGCCCCAATTCTGTAACCATGAATTGCAGTCACATCAATTCTGCTTTTGTTTCTGAATAGAAAGTGTTGATTATTTCCCGACAGAACCATTTATTATCCTTATAATTTTATAAACCAAAGAACTGCTCCAAGGCTACCTGTCCAATATGTTTGCTAATTCTCATAGTAGAAAATAAGCTCCTTGAAGGAAAGTGCTTTATTTTTGTAGTTGTTACCACCAGCACCAAATTTGTATAGCCACAATATTTGGCATGTAATATGAGTCAGTATTAAATTAACCTGAACAATTGGGACTTGGTGAGTCATACCCAATCCTAGGCCAAGCTAGAAAAATGCTAGGATAACTATAACTATTTAGAAACATTGCTTATTATAAGAATTTTTAGACTCTGCTCCAGGGAAGTTAAGATCTGCACAGGGCTTGGCTTCTCAGTTTAAGTCCTAAGTTGCCAAATTCCTTAAAAGAAGAGTAAATTGTTATACCTCAGTTTCCCTAAATTGTTCTGCCTCAGTTTCCCTGGTGACAACCCCCTCTTCCTGGCCATCAAGACTGAGATAATTAGGGGTGAGATCCTTGGCTACTCTGGCATTCCAAAAAGTCATAAAACTCTAGATGGCTTATCTTAAATATTCCTTATCCCCAACCTGTCAGAACTGAATGTATGATCTTTTCTAGAGTTCCCGCTCACCAGTGCTCCACCCCACCCCCCACCTTTGTTTCCCTGATTGCTGGAGCCCTATAAGAGTCTCTGGTTGGATTCTTTGAGGCAAGAATCCCAGGCAGCTGACTGGCTGATTTGCATTGCCAATCCAGACTCTAATACCCTCTCTAATCTCTATCTTGCCTCAGTTTCTCTGGCACTACAAAATGAGGGCTTTTAGCATCCTCTGCTCTGTCATTTGACAGAATTGTCCTGAATGGGCTGCTCCAATGTCCAAGGGACAGATAAAATAAATTCCAGATCAGGCATTTGAAGTTTACACTGGTGTAGGGCCATTGGCTCTTTGTTCCTGTATTCTCCATCCTTTTCTTCCTACTTTTAGTAAGCTATTATGTCTATTCAAAATTTCAAAATAGAAGTATGGGCATATACCTCATGAAAATAGGCCATACTTGGCTCTGTTGAAAGTCACTTCCAGGGACTTTTTGTTGGTGAACACACTCTATTTTCCAAAGCTTTCTGGAGAACAATGCACATAGTAATGCTCCATTTATCCAGAATAAGACTTTAGGCAAAAGTAACTCTGGAAGATGAATATGGGAAGCTGGAAGCTATTGGAAAAATCCTATTATAATACCAGGTAAGCAAATATTTATTGCAAAGCCAATGTACTTTAATTAACAAGAATGATATGGAATAATAAACTTTAAGTCTATTGACCTAGAATTGTATAAAATATGACAGTATGCTGATGTTTAAAATCTTTGAGAGATATAGTTTATGGGTAATTTTATTTTAATTAATAATTTTATTAATTTTATTATTTTATCATTTTATTAATAAGGGTAGCTTGCTTATTAATAAAAGGAAGTCAGTGGCACCTTTGAATGCCACTCATGGTAGTGGGCTCACAGTTTATATATCCTTGGAAGAGTAGGTATACCTAAGAGTGATAATCAACTCTTATTGGTTAACATTTAGTGAGAAAATGAATAAGATAATGGGAGGCAAACTATATTACAGTGAGGGTCTTAAAGTACATGACTTGGATGAGCCAAGTCTTGGTCAAAGAGACTTGTCAATTTCCATATCACCTATCTGACAAAAGGGAAAATCCACACTTCCATAGACCTTTGTAGACACAATGAGCAGGAATCCTCCTCTTGCATAAACTTAGAATTTCTTATATTATCTAATTAAATATATAATTTGGGTAAGTGTAACGTGCTCTCCTGGCAGTTACAATTACTAGTCTGTCCTAGACCCACCAGAGTACCTTTGACCACTGTCCTTTGCAGTGTGAGCTCTACCCGGCTCGCCTCCTCTGAGGCCTTCTAAGGTCTCTGGCCACAATCTCTTGAATCTATAGCTTAATAACCGGTAGCGCACTCAAGAACAACCACATGTAATCTTAAAAGCCTTTATTATACCTACTCACATAATGCCCTAACTGATGCCCTGACTTGTTGGTTCCCTGGTGAACACCTGGTCAGAAGACCCATGTGTTCACTACCAAAACCCTTACCTCTTTTGGCTACCCATCTTGGCTTGGCCACCCAGGCTAGGGAGCCAGGGTGAAGAGCACCAGGTTAAAGAGGGCGGTTGCTGCCTGCAGTGGGCTTACATAGGGCCTGTGAGGTCACACACACAGCCAATCAGCGAGAGAGTCACCCATTACGAAGCTATCTCAATATGGCCAGGATCCCGCCCAAGGGCAGTCCTAATATCCACAGAAATTATTTCTGGGCCTCAATCTCCCGATGCACTGTGTCCGCCCATTTAAAGGGCCCTTACAATTCCCTTTCTCTTGTTTTGCGGGAACCGCACATCTCACCAAGCTAAACTTTTAGCACCAGCTATAGTTCACTTGATCCATGAGATGACAGAGTGTTATGCCCAAGGAGGTACAAAGCAGCAGATCCGTAAACAGAAGTATGACAATGAGAACCAGGCTCAACAGTGGCCCAAATGTTCAACCCATTCATCAAAGTCATACTCGAGATAATAGGCCAAAGAGGTTGGATGCCAATGAGGTAGGATGTCAACACTGAGGTGGGAAGTCAACAAGGTAAAACATCACAATTCTAGTTAACAAATATCAGTAGGTAGGTTGTCACAATTCTAGTTACATTTATCACAGTTCTAGACCAATTCTAGTTTCTTACAATTTTCTGTTGCACTTTTCACACTCCTAGAACAATTCTAGCTTATCACAATTCTCAATTACACTTTTCACAATCCTAGAGCAATTCTAGTTTCTCACCATTCTCTATTACACTTTTCACAATTCTAGAGCAATTCTAGCTTATCACAATTCTCTATTGCACTTTTCACAATTCTAGAACAATTCTAGTTTCACAGGTGCACATAAGCAAAGTCATGTCCAGTAACATTGTCTCAATAACAAGGGCAGGTGGGTGTGTTGGTTTTTCACCCACTAATTTAAAAGCATAGTCCTTCAATAGAAAGCATAGGG
Organism: Sminthopsis crassicaudata; assembly: GCF_048593235.1. Taxonomy (NCBI): domain Eukaryota; kingdom Metazoa; phylum Chordata; class Mammalia; order Dasyuromorphia; family Dasyuridae; genus Sminthopsis; species Sminthopsis crassicaudata. Next base: position 400,666,472 of record NC_133619.1, on the reverse strand, counting down.
CAAAGCCTCTCCCCAGGCCACCATATGGCAAGTGGCCACGGGAGAAGCAAGCAGGCCCATTGTCCATTTACAGTCTTTATATTGCGTATCACCCAAAACAGTCCATTTCAGCTGCAACACTGGAACTGTGTCTGGTGTCTCTGGTCACGGTCAGGAGGGGCATCGCTGCCATCAGCGTCTGAAGGGCTGCGGACATCTGGCTGGTCTCTCTGGACTGTTGTCTGGTCCTTCTCTTGGATCCCCAGGTTACAAATGTCTCTGGTGGGGATGAACTCTGCTGCTGGATCTGCACCTAGGAAAGAATGTCCCCGGGGCCCAACTTGGGCCTTTCCAAATGCCATCCAGGCCTTTCCACATCACAGTGGAAACAAAGTTGTTGTCAAAAAGATTAACAAGTCAGACAAAAGTCAGTCTGTCACTTAGCTGCACTTTCTGTGTATGCCTGAAGTGCATTGCTAAGGTAAAAGGCAAAGAATTTAAAAATGTAAAACCAAAATAATTTAAAAGTGTAAAACCGAAATAGATTAAAAATATAAAACCAAAATAACTTTAAAATGTAAAATCAAAATACTTTGAAGATGTAAAATCAAAAATGTTTAAAAATGTAAAATCAAAATTTAAAAATTGTAAGCAATCACATATCCCAAAATTCCCTTCTCTTGTTTAGAAGAGAAGATCTTGGGGATAGTCTGTGCAGTAATGACTTTACTAGAACACTTGGCTATATCCCTGAATTCTTTTGCCTAAAAATCAAAGTTTGAGTTTCTGATACCGAATTGTACTCCAGGAGTGTGAATCAATAAATCTGATATTACTTTTCCTCCTGGGTCAAAGATCACACACTGTCTATTTATTCTAGTGATTAAAACAGCAATTTTCCAACCCATTCTAGACATAAACACTGTTTTATAAGTACCCGTAGGGGGTTGGGAAATCAAGCTCACCTGTGGAAGTGGAAAATCCACGAGGTAAGAAAAGAGGAGTTTCAACTCTCCAAAGACGATCCTAGCAGTTTTACAAGTATAAAACTCCACTCTCTCTAACTGCAAGGTCTTGTCCCTGTAAGGTTTCTTAGAAATTAACGGAACTGTATTTTTAAAATTTTTCTGATTATACTCAATACCCCACAATTCCTTTTTGCCTTGGGGTATAAAGCCTACTCCTGTCCTTTGAAATGAAGACACAGGAGTTTTGAATGGATTAATGGGCAGTGCTGATAGTATTATCACCCTTCCTTTTCCTCCTCCCCCTTCTCCCTTGGCCCAAGAAGGTGAGGCAGAGGGAAGAAGAATTGGAAAATCCCCCAAAGGCTGATTTAAAATCAAACCTGAGCTTTGCACAGAAAAAGAACTAAACTTCTCAATGGAAGAGTAATCAATAAATTCCTTAAAACAACAATGCACGAGGTAAACCAACAAAACGCTAAGAAGAATTTCTACAACTTTAGTCCATGTGGTTCGTTTATTTCCTTCCTTAGTTTCAGCCACTGGTTTGAACTCTTCCTGTTCTATCTGTAGTAACCTAGCTTTTTCTTCTTTCTCTATCTCAATCTGTAGTTTAACCTGCAATTCCAGCAACTCTTGCTGTGGCCTTTTATACTCTCTACTGTCATACAATCGCATTAGCTCTAGGTTGCTCCCTCTCCTAGCTATATCTAATAGGTGTGGGGATAGCCTTCTGGGAGCTTGATTACAAGCTTCCTGCTGTTCTTCAGTGGTGATCTTTGTTAAAAGATCTTCCATCTGGCTCTTTAACCTCTTTATGTAAGCATTATGTTCAGCTGTGTCCTTGAGTCTGATCCCAGATTTACCTGGGTCCATATTGCTTCTCTGTCTTCCCTCTTAAGTGGCGTTTCTACCGGATCTTTCAGAATCTTAATTCTGAATATTAAATATTTTCAAAACCTGATAATTCCTGATGCGTCCACCACGTTGGGCGCCATATGTAACGTGCTCTCCTGGCAGTTACAATTACTAGTCTGTCCTAGACCCACCAGAGTACCTTTGACCACTGTCCTTTGCAGTGTGAGCTCTACCCGGCTCGCCTCCTCTGAGGCCTTCTAAGGTCTCTGGCCACAATCTCTTGAATCTATAGCTTAATAACCGGTAGCGCACTCAAGAACAACCACGTGTAATCTTAAAAGCCTTTATTATACCTACTCACATAATGCCCTGACTGATGCCCTGACTTGTTGGTTCCCTGGTGAACACCTGGTCAGAAGACCCATGTGTTCACTACCAAAACCCTTACCTCTTTTGGCTACCCATCTTGGCTTGGCCACCCAGGCTAGGGAGCCAGGGTGAAGAGCACCAGGTTAAAGAGGGCGGTTGCTGCCTGCAGTGGGCTTACATAGGGCCTGTGAGGTCACACACACAGCCAATCAGCGAGAGAGTCACCCATTACGAAGCTATCTCAATATGGCCAGGATCCCGCCCAAGGGTAGTCCTAATATCCACAGAAATTATTTCTGGGCCTCAATCTCCCGATGCACTGTGTCCGCCCATTTAAAGGGCCCTTACAGGTAAGTCTTTAAGAGACTGAACCACACTGATTGATTTCTGGATGAAGAAGAAAAAAAGAGGGAAAACCTGGGTCATGATTCAATAGCTAGTTATTAATATAAAAGAAATAATAATTTCTCTCAGCATATACAGAAAAAGCAGAGAGGATGGATAGTGGCAACATGAAGAAGTAATAGCTGTGAGTGGAACAACGAGATCAAAGAATGAAAAACAGAATGTGGGACTATTCAGTGTAGAGGCAAACAACTTCTATAAGATCTGATTGTAACATCTTCTATGGGCCAGAGCAGAAGAAAAACAGTTAAACCATTCAACATTTATTAAGGGTCTACTGTGTGCCAGGCACTGTGTTGAGCCCTAGGAATCAAAGAAAAGCTATTAAGGAAGTCACAGTATAAAAAGGGAGATAGAAGCAAGCAAGCAACTATATACAGAAATTTTATATATATATATATATATGTATATATATATATATATATATATAGAGGATATATTGGAAATAGATAATAGTGGGAAGGAGCTAGAATTGAAGGGGATCAGAAAAGGCTTCCTATAAAAGGTGAAACTTTATTGAAAAAACATGTCAAAACAGAGCAATGAATGTAGCGTCCATTCCATTTTGCATCTGTTGCTCTCCCTGGTGTCAGCTCCAAGGAACAAGATAACTTTCCCAAAATAAACTTTTTATTTCCAAACTCACTACCATGAGACTGACTCAAGCCTTAACTCCACCTCCCTCAACCTTTTCTCCCCTCTGATAAGAGTGTTAGAGAGCAGGGTTTCAAACTCTTCTCAATGCCTTCCTTTATTTATTTATTTTGGTCTTTTTTTTTTTTTTTAATTAAGCTTTTTATTTTCAAAACATATGCATAGGCAATTTTCAACATTGCAAATCCTTGTGTTCCAATTTTTTTCTCTCCCTTCCTCCCATTTTCTCCCCTAGATGGCAAATAATCCAATATATGCCAAAAATATATACAATTCTTCTATACATATTTCCACAATTATTATGCTGCATAAGAAAAATCAGATCAAAAAGGAAAAAAATGAAAAAAGAAAACAAAATACAAATAAACAGCAACAAAAAAGTAAAAATATTATGCTGTGATGCACACTCAGCCACCCCAGTCCTCTCTCTGGGTCCCAATGCCTGCCTTTGTAAAAGGCAGAAACTGTATTGTCAGCTTACTCTACGTTGCATCTGATTTCAACTCCATGGAATTCATCCCTTGGTGTGCCCTCTCTTTTCCTATCTCCTTTTGTGAGATGTCTTTCCATTCCAAACTCCTTGAGGGCAGGAACTATTCTTTCTATTAATTGTATCTTCAGTGTTAAGCCAGTGCCTGGCAAATAGTAGGCACTTAAGAATTGTTGGATTAGCTTGGCTTCCAAAGACCTTGATTTGATTTCAGCTCTGTCACTTTTCTCTGAGTAACATTAGACTAGTCACTAAACCTCTATGAACCTCAGTTTCTTCATCTGTTACCTTGTTGAATCTCTGTACTCATTGTTATTTAGTTCCAGAAACAAATTTAGATTTGAAAGTAAGGAAAAGCATCATTATAATTAGAATTATTCAAAAGTGAAATGTAGGGAATAGAGGGTCTACCCTAATCAGAAGTCCTTAAGAAAAGTTTAGATAATAGGACAATGATGCGATGCAATAGCTAGAACACCAGTTCTGGAGTCAGGAGGAGATGAGTTCAAATTTAGCCTCAGTCACTTGACACTGTGTGGCTCTGAATAAGCCACTTCACTCCATTATCTCACCACCCCTCACCTATTAAATAAATAAAAAGGAAAAGGCTAGATGACCACTTTTCAAGTATCTTGTGGAATAGATTCTTGTGGGGTTGCCTTAGCCCCTGAGATTATATGAATATATGAGTTATTATTGTATCTTTGAAATCAATGTTTATAATGATGACCCAGCATTAACAAGAAATCCTTAAACTGTGTTCACCATATTAAGTTTAATAAAGCAGGGAGGGAATACAATTTGATTCATGAATCTCTATGGAATATATATATAACAGAGAAATCAAATATAGAAACAAAGATCCAAAACATCCCCAAATATCCATGATATCACTTTGTGGTAGTGAATAGCTGGAAACAAAGTAAATAATGGCTAAAAATTTTGACATATAAATATAATGAAGTGAGAAATAACAAATATGAGAAACTCAGGGAAACATGGGAAGATTTCTATTAACTGATGCAGGGTAAAATATATAGACCAAAGTGAACAAAAAATCTCTATAATGATGTAATTGAAAAAAAAAAATCACTAAAACAAAGTTGAATTCTGAGTAACTAAAAACCAGCAAAGGATCTGGAGATCTGGAGAAGAGGTAACAAGATGTACCTCCTCCTTCATGACAGAGAGTTATGGGGTTATTTAGATAGAATATTGTATATATTATTCTCTGTCAGGTCCCTTGCTGAACTGTCTTTTAGTTTTTTATTTTTGTTACAGCACAAGGTTTAACTTGGAAGTAGTGTGAAATCTCATTGAAAATGTGATGTAAAGACAAAAAAGTGAATAAATCCTACTTTGAAAAAAAAAAGACAGGAAATAGTACAATCCATTTATGCAATTTAAATAAGTAAAATACATATTTTAAAGGGAAAAATCAGTTTTTTGAAAAACACATCAATCCTTGCCCATTCTGGGCCAATTAGGTATTATTGTGCTAAATTATGTGGGTATATCTGTAAAATATTTGCATGTATATTTGTAAGATCTTTAGAAATTATTAAGTATAGGCAATCTAAAGCAGCAGAGAGGCCAAAGCATTTGTGTGCCCCAGGCAAAGTTTGGAAATGAGGCCTCTTGTGGACTACTGTCCAGTGCAGACTTTGATCCTTTATTGCAATGCATGCAAGTGAATTTATCATAAAATAAATAACAATGTGCCATAGAGAATGGGATTTTCTGGTATTAAAAAAGTGATCTTAGTGTCTATCCCTTCTCTCAATATGTATTATACCCTAGGTGGCTGCCTAGCTTGTGTGCTTCTATTGGTCCTGGCTTTATAGAGCACAATGAGAGAAGGACTATGTTCTTTACTGAAATCCATAGATAATCCAACCCCTGCATATTAAATAATGATTTCCACTTTTTCCCACACTATTATGGAAGAAAGAGAAATGCAAGTCAAGATGACACATATGAGTTTTATCTTATTCCCTGTCTACCCTTGAATGAAGAAATTAGTAAGCAGTGGAGATGGTGGGATTAAAGTTAAAAGAGGAGTTGAGGGGGAGAAAGGAGAAAGAATAATAAAAAGGAATAATTAATATAATATTTATAATATATATCAATTTTATTAATGAAATATAATAAATCTAATTTGTAATATGTAATAAAGAAATAAAAAAGAATATAAGAAGATAGAGCAGGGAATGGTATGGAAGACACAGGATAGCCTGCATAAAGGACATTGTTCAAAATATTTTCCCTTTCTGGGGTTGTGAATACACAAGCAGAGCAAACATCTATTATGGTTTGGATGTCTTATGTCATATTGGTTAATGTGAGGTTGCTCCTAGAGAAAGGTATGTGGGGAGAGTACAAGAACAGGAACCAACTGAGAGTTCTGGGAACATCACAATGGCAGGATCCACGGGATTTGGTGCTTCTGGTTGTTTTCCCTTTTTTTCTTTGCATCCATATTTTGATCTGGGTGTTAATTTTCTGATAGAGAGAGTCAGGTGCATAAGTGATATCTTCGTCCTTTCATCCATATAGGTAGTAGCACTTTCACTATCTACCTAAAGCATCAGAGCCTGTAGCAGCTTGGATAGTCAATTCGTTTTTGTTTGTTTGTTTGTTTTTAATTAAAGCTTTTTATTTTCAAAATATATTCATGGATAATTTTCAACATTCACCCTTACAAAACTTTGTGTTCTAATTTTCCCCTTCTCTTTTCTCCTTCCCCTCCTCTAGACAGCAAGTGATCCAATACATGTTAAGCATGTGCAATTCTTTTATACTTCTTTCCACAAATATCATGTTACACAAGAAAAATAAGATCAAAAAAGGAAAAAAAATGAGAAATAAAATAAAATGCAAGCAAACAACAAAAAAGATGAAAATGCTATGTTGTGATCCACATTCAGTCCCCACAGTCCTTTCTCTGTGATGGCTCTCTCTATCACAAGACCATTGAAACTGGCCCAAATGATCTCATTGTTGAAGAGAGTCATGTTGGAGAGTCATTCTTAAAGAAGATGACATTAAAATGTCACTAGGAATTATATGGGGCAGCTAAGTGGCACAATGCACAGATACTGGGCTTGGAGTGAGGAAGACTCCTCTTCCTGAGTGCAAATCTGGCCTCAGATACTTATTAGTGGAATAACTGTGGGCAAGTAATTTAACTGTTTGCCTCAGTTTCCTCATCTGTAAAATGAGTTGGAGAAGGAAATGGCAAGCCACTCTAGTAGTTTTGCCAGATGGGGTCATGAAGATTTAGATATGCTTCAACAATAACCATCACCACCACAAACTAACTATAGCAGCTTTCCCAGAGATCATGGGCCCCTTAATGATTAACTTTTCTAGCATAGATAGAACAGCCACATTCTCTATGCTGAGATACCCTTAGAACCAAGGACATTATGAAACAGAGAAAGAACAGTCTAGAATTTGTTAGCATCCATACGCATTAGACATATAGGAAAGTATGTCTCTTGGTGAGACTAGCTGGAGATGCCCCTGGAGGAGAGCAGAGATCCAATTCCTTTTTATTTATCTTCATCTACTTCTTGCTTTTATTCATTTCTTGAAAAGTGGAATAAAGGGGAAGTAAAATAAACTGTTTCTCCTCCCTCCTCTAGCTACTAAGAGAGCAGCCAATCCCTTTAGAATCGATCTCTTTAAACATTGTTTTGGGGTTTTACTTTTTTTTTCTTTTTTATTATAGATTTTTATTGACAAAAATATGCATGGGTAATTTTTCAACATTGACCCTTGCAAAACCTTCTGTTCCAATTATTCCCTTCCTTCCCTCCACCCCCTCCCCTAGATGGTAGGCAGTTTCATACATGTTAAACATGTTAAAGTATATGTTAAATATAATACATGTATACATATTTATATAGTTATCTTGTTGCACAAGAAAAATCAGATTTAGGAAGAAGGTAAAAATAACTTAGGAAGAAAAACAAAAATGTAAATAAACAACAACAGAAAGAGTGCAAATGCTATGTTGTGGTCCACACTCATTTCCCAGTTTTCTTTCACTGGGTGTAGCTGGTTCTGTTCATCACTGATCAATTGGAACTGATTTGAATCCTCTCATTGCTGAAGATAGCCACGTCCATCAGAATTGATCCTCGTATAGTATTGTTGTTGAAGTGTATAATGATCTCCTGGTATGTATAACGATCTTCTGTTCATTTCACTCAGCGTCAGTTCATGTAAGTCTCTCCAAGACTCTTTGTATTCATCCTGCTGGTCATTTCTTACAGAACAATAATATTCCACAACATTTATTTATCCCAATTTACTCAGCCATTCTCCAATTGATGGACATCCACTCAATTTCCATCAACATTCACTCTTACAAAACCTTGTGTTCCAAATTTTTCTCCCCCTCCCCACATCTTCCCCTAGATAGAAAGTAAGCCACTATATGTTAAACATGTGCAATTCTTCTATACATATTTCCACAATTATCATGTTGCATAAGAAAAATCAGATCAAAAAGGAAAATAATGAGAAAAAAAGCAAGCAAACAACAACAAAAAGGTAAAAAAAACTATGTTGTGATTCACATTCAATCCCAACAGTCCTCTTTCTGGATGTAGATGGCTCTCTCCACCACAGCAATTTCTTTCTTCAGGCAGTTGCCCTCAATATTTTATTCATTAAATGACTCCTTGAGTGTTTTTCTGCCCCCCTGCCTTTCCTGACCACATCAGGCCATAGACATTTGGCCACTCCATTCTGTATAGGTCAGTGTGAAATTGAGAAGAGACTATGGTTCCAGGACTAAGTAACATGAGAGATAAAGGAAATAATCCAGAGAAGCAAATTTGACCAGTGGGATCCTCAAGAGACTGGACAGTGACTTTTCAGGCAGTGGGATTCTAAACTTGGATTCAATTATCTCCACAGATTGTTTTGAGATCTACTTATCTCCCCTTAAATTCTCTCTTCATCCAATTTTACATCACCAACAGCCTATTGGACACTCCAAATAGAAGAGTTTTATTGATTGTCTTGATTTTTCTAAATATTCATGTATTTTTGTTGTGTGTAGATGAATTATAAGCTATTTGATTAGTGTATTAGTTAGTAGATTTCTTAAATGTATGGGGTTTTACTTTTAGATGTTCCAAGTTTTATTAAAACTATCTAAACTGTGCCTGTGCTATTTTACTTGAATGTAAATACGGAGATTTGGAAACAAAGGAGAAAAATCAAAGGGGAGGAATCCAAATGATGGAGTTTGTAAATCTAAGCTGATTTTCCATTGTAAACTGGCTGGGGGTTTGAGAGCCACAAATTTGGCAGAGATGAGGGTATATTTTAAAGATGAAGAGAATAAGCCTTAAAATCCAATACTCCTGGCACATGTGAGCCCTAGGCATAAGGAAGCAAACATTTCCCCTTCTTTTTCTCTGGGAGACCATTTTGGACTTAAAGGCAGGTCATTCTTTTCAAAGAGAGGGGTAAATAACAATTGCTCAAGAAGAGAAAGTCATATCCTAGGAAAGAACTTCTTCTCTCCGTGGAAACAGCTTCCACACTTAAAGAGGAAGAACAAATACATTTTAGTACATGCATAGACCCTAACCTTCCCAACACTGCCCCCTCCCAAATATCAAATGATTGACAACTTTTGCTCACTAGCACCACTTCGTGGGATCACAACCACATGGCAAGGAACAAATTCCACATGAGGGACTGTCTACATAAGAAAACCAATGGAAGATATCTACTGCTGGTATTTTGACATGATTGGCAAGCAAAGGTAAGCAGGCAGAGCTTGTAGTTATTTTGAGTGATTTGACTATTATTTAATGCCAACTCTAGGTGATTGCAATTATTATCACAGCAAGAGTAGGAACCAAGTGTATGAATTAAGTCTAATAGGAGAGGTAGCCTAGGACGGTGGTTGGGGTCTCATTTTGGAGTCAGGAAGAGCTGAGTCTTAAGTAATGCTTCAGACCCATATTTCCCTCCTATTTAAAGGTAAATTTCTTCAGAGTAGACATTGTTTCATTCTGTATTTGATTCTCCATGCCTAGCACTATGCACTTAATAAATGTTTGTTGATTGATTGATTTTGTGATTCACCCTAGTTCTTAGAACTTTAGGCAGCTCTCTAAGATTATAACTTACAGATATGGAGAGTTTTTGCATCAACAATTCCATGAGCCAAAGAAATCACAGGTCTGTCCCCTAATCCCTGAAAACCCTTACTATATGTAAGGTTCTCTTCAGGGTCCTAGGGAAACAAAGATAAAAACAAGACAAAACAAAACAAAAAACCCCCAAACATAATCCCATCTCTTGGTCTTGGAAAGGTCATGACTATATTCTTTGGATATTCTGAGAAGCTCTCCTCATGTAATCATCTCTTTTTGTTTCTTCCTGGTCCTTTGGCTGATAGGGAAGGGGTGTGTGTGTGTGTGTGTGTGTGTGTGTGTGTGTGTGTGTGTTTTATGTGTGTTCCCTTCTTTAGATATCTTATGTCTTGTAATAGTATCTGGCACCTCATCCATTGATGAATATTATCCAACAATGGATGAATCTGTAATAAGGTGGTTCTGTGATATTTAGATTACATCCTTGTTAAGGTAGTTATCTAATATTCTATCCCTTCATGAAGTTTATGTTTTAGAGCCCCAGATAACATCCCCATTATCTTGTGGAGATTTTCCCTCCTTCTTTTGCTTTTGTGGAGATTCTGTAATATATGAGTGATTCACAGGCTCAAGAGACAAGTATAATAAGGTATATGGTGATCACCAATGTTGTAAACCTATCAGTGTTACAGTGGCTGTTCAGTGATACTAGTTGCAATATTCACCAAAGAATCTTTACCCATTTTAGAGACATTCAAAGGAAGCAAAAGCTGGTTCTCACTGGCAAGTGTTAACTATCACAGAAAGGAAGGTACATAAAGCATTTATTAAACACCTACTGTGTGTTAGACACAGTTTTAAGGATACTAGGGATACAAATACTAATTAAGCAAACAAGATAGTTTATTTCTTTGAGGAGATTGGAATTTGAATGTTTGAATAGATTATATTTAAATAGATTAAGGAGACACTTAAGTGGGAGCTGAAAGTGGGGATTAGTCTGGAATACGTATCAGGAACCCAGAGGAAAGAGCATTGAATTGGATTTTTTTCTACCCTATCTCCGTGGCCAGGTACCTTCATTTCTTCTCTTCACACCTTTTCAACTTCCTTCTTCCTTTCATATATTTTATTTCCTTCAGAATATAAATTCCTTGAGGGTAAAAATGTTTTCATTTGTATTTCTAGCACATACCATAATGCCTGGCAAATAATATTAACTTAATAAATGCTAGTTGACTTGACTTGATTTAAGTGAAGTCTAAAGTTGCAGGATGAGGAGGCAATATGAGGGAAATGAGAATGATGAACAGAAGGAAACAGTCAGAAACATTTAGGCAGTCAGGATAGATTAGGCCTTTTCTAACAGAGGGAAGAAGAAAGACTAATAGACAAAACATCTAGAATGACTGATGAATATTTAGGTGTAATCACTAGAAACCAAATGAGTTCTACTTATTCCTATAAACATCTTTATCTGAATCATCTATAACTAGTGTTTTCAAAGATGCTTTTAGAGACCTCAATTGGTGTCCTTAATGCTACTTTAAAAAAAGTTTTTTCTCTCCCTCTTCCAGAGAGCCATATCACATTACATATTATTTTTAAAAAACAAAAAAGGGGGATCAATTTTCAGACTTTTTTATTGTGCAATGCGCCATATGTGTATGTCCCCACCTCTGCAAGGGATGGTTTGGGAATATTTTCTAATTTCTCTTTTTGGAGATATAAGATAACATTTGAGATAAATTCTTAATAATTTTAAAACATTAACTTTTGAGTTGTGTATTTATTCTTTCCATTTGCCTTGTTATAGTTACTGTGTATATCATTATCTTGGCTCTGTTTACTTTACTATGCATCAGTTCATGTAGATCTTTCCATGCTTCTCTGTGTTTATTGCATTCATCATTTCTTATAGCACAGCAATATTTCATTATATTCATGTACCATACTTTGTTTAGTAGGGCAGCTACTTTATTTCTAATTCTTTTCTATCACAGAAGCACTGCTGTAATGGCCTTTTTTGGAATATAAGCACAGTAATGACATCTGAGTCAAAGGGTATGGACATTTTAGTCACTTTGCATAATTCTAAATTGTTTTCCATAATAGTTGTGCCATTTTATAGCTCTGTCATCAGTGTAAGAGTGTGTCTATTTTCTCACAAAGTCTCCAATATTAACTATTCTCCTATTTTGTTATTTTTAAAATTTATTTGCAAATTTGCAAAGTATAAAGAGAAATCCCAAGGTCATTTTGATTTATATTTGAATGGTGTATTTGTAAAAAGAAACATCACTATGGAGATAGTTTAAGAAGACCTGAAAACAAATCCAGCCACAGATACTAGTTGTATAACCCTGGACAAGTCACTTAATCTTCTAAGCCTCAGTTTCCTCAGAAATTTCTTTCTGGAGCAGAAAATGCAAACTGCTTCAATATGCTTGCTAAGAAAATCTCAATTATGATTACAAAGAGTGAGAAAAATCTGAAACATTTGAATTACAGCAAACAAAATATACCAGTTTAGGTTATTTAGGAACTACTCAGGGAAATCTGAAGCCTGGGAGTTGACCAGATTCTGGACCAGGTTCCATGTGCTGTGGAATGTTACATATCAGAACAAAATGGAATCACATGGGTATGTCATATGTTGGCACAGATGCCTAATGTAGACTTTTTGTATTAATAAATGATAAGAAGAGGTAACATGGTTCAGTGACTATAGTGGATGTGAAGTAAGGAAGAATTGAATTTAAATTTCATCTGTGACATTTATTAATTGTGTGACCTTGGGCAAGTCAGTTAACCTCTTTATTGATTAGTTAACTCCTTGGGACTCACCTATTAAGGTAAGATGTAGATCTTACTAAGATGTAGTCTATGGAGAGAATGGTCTTGGTTCAGCCAAACTAGCTTTCTTGCTCTTCCTCACATATAACATTACTTTTCCTGTCTCCATGCCTGAAATGCTCTCCTTCCTCAGCTTTTATGCTAGGAGCTTAATGCCTACCCTTATGTAAGTTAGGCTTGTCGTATGGTCATTTTGACGAGGGGAGCCTGAAACAGAAGGGGGACCCCGAAACTTTCAGGTTCCTCTCAGCAATTTCAGGAGTCTCTAACTTTTTATGACCCTTTGGGGTTTTCCTGGCAAAGATATCAAAGTGCTTTGCCATTTCCTTCTCCAGCTCATTTTATAGATGAAGAAACTGAGGCAAACGGGGTTAAATGACTTGTCCAGTCACACAGCTAGTAAGTATTTGAGGCAGGGTTTGAACTCATAAAGATGAGTTTTCCTGATTATGTGCCTAGTGCTATATTCACTGCACCATTTAACTGCCCCAAGTTAGACTAGTTTTCTCATAAAAGTGAGTCTATCCTTGAGACTTGGTTAGGGACTAAAAGTTAAGGTCATAGATATCAGTCCCTTGTCATCTGAGAACAAAACAGTCACAAGGAGTTCCAGACATTCTCTGTCATGTTTGAATGGTGGAAAGTATGATATAATTAGAGCAAAGCAGTATTAATCAATGCCTATCCTTATTGAATATACTCTTGTTTGCCTAAGGAAATCTTCCTTTGTTGACTGTTGAATAATCTGTGAGAGCTTCATTTCATTCCAGTATTGAACAAGGTTGTGTTAAGATCCTGTTGTTGGGCCAGAATTTGGATAATTCGTAGCAATTTAAATAAAGAGAAGTCAAAGTGCAGAGAAACCAAGGGGCCCAAAAAGAGAAGATCCAGAGAAAGCCAGGAGTCCTGGGATAGAAGTACCTTGGAGAGCTCTGAAGGGGGCAGAAGTGGCAACAAATCCAACAAGATAAAGATTCTTATGGAAAGCTTTGGCCATAAAAGTTAGTTATAGGATAATGGATTTAGGGCTGAAAGAAACCTTAGAGATATCTAGTCTAATCCCATCATGGGAGCACTAGGTAACACAATCTGTAGAGCTCTGAACTTGGAGTCAGAATGGACTAAATTCAAATACTGTTTTGGGCACTTACCAGATATGTGATCTTGGTCAAATTACTTAAATTCTGCCATAATTTCCTCATCTGCAAAAATGTAGATCTTCTAATCATTATCCATTTTAAGTCAATACTTCAACAGAAATGTTCACTGTTAGGGCTTAAAGACTTATAGGTTAATTTTTTTTTTTTTTTTAAATTTTGGGTCAGAAGAGCCTTGAGAGGTTGGAAATGATCTATCTGTCACATCAAGATTCTAGGGACATAAATTAATGTTAATGTTTTACTTCCCTCAATTACTCAAGGTAAAACTTTATTTTTTTTCTCACTGTGGCTTGTAATTTACTGAAATGAGAAAGGTACAATAAAATATAGGTGTGGGGAACAAAAGCAATTCTCCCTATATTGTGTGAGTTCTTAACTTGAAGTCTGTGAAATTGGTTTTTAAAATATTTTGATAACCATGTTTCAACATTATTATTATTTTTGTAATCCTTTGTATTTTATTTTGTGCACTGAAAAATATTATTCTGAGAAGATATTTATAGACTTCAGAGACTTTCAAAAGAGGTCCATAACATAAAAAAATGAAGAACCTCTGCTTAGGGATAATCATATACTTAGAAACTATACATTCATGTATACACACATACATATAAATATAAACCTGTATATGCATGTAGATATGTACATATATACATACATGTATACATATATATATACATATATATATATATTTGTATATGTGTATGTGCATACACATATATCCTTCCACTGACTTTTTTCCTTTTATCCCACAAATTTGCTGGTGTCCCTATGTTAAGATCATAGAATCCTGGTATTGTGAAATTTACGTTCAAAATGTACCTGAAACCTAAATCTCTTTTACAACACTTTTGACCAATTGGCCATTCAGAACTTTGTGACAGAAATCTCTACCTCATGATTTAGTCTAGCCAAATCTTGGAGAACTCTAATTATTAAGAAGTTCCTTCTTATTTTGCCACAGGGTAGTTCTATAATATATAATAATGCCCACAATAGCCTAATAATCCTAGTTGTATCTTCTGACATTACCTAAAATAAGTCCAGCCAATTTTCCATGACAACCTTTTGAAGAAAATGTTCCTTAATTCAAGCCTTCTCTTTCTTTTTTCTAGGATAAATATCTTCTGTCCTTTCAGTTATTTATGTGACATAGTTTCTAGTTTCTTGAACATCCTAATTGCCTTCCTTTTTTTATTCCTTCCATTTAAGCCAAACATTCTGTGTTTTTGGATGAGTATTATGTATGAATGTCTCTCTTAAAATGTAATTTCCAGAATTGAATACCATATTCCAGATGTGGTTTCATGAGGAGAATACAGAGTAAAACTATTAGTTCCCTTATTCTGAACATTATGCTTCTATTAATGCAACCTAGGATTAAATGAACTATTTTTCTTAACATCCACATCACACTATTGACTCATGTGGTACCCAAAACCCTGATGGAAAGAGGACAAAAGGTGATAGCATCAGGGGAAGTGGACACCCAAGTCTAATGAATGAGTAATGGACATTACCTCCTTGGTAGGAGGTCACATCAGACCTTAGGTAATGATTTGCTTTTTATATAGTCTTCTCAAATCCTGGTCTCCACAGAATTTGCCTTCCACAGCAAAAATGTAAGTCAGCTTACCACCAATTGTTTCCAAATGGAAGCAAATGCTTGAATTGTTGGGGCTGAAACAAATAGCTCTCTTTAGGCTGTTAAGACAGCCAAATTCTTTCAAGATGCTTTCAAGGTCAGTGACTGGGTGGGAATAGAAGCCAGATGTCCAGGATCCCAGCTCTGCTGCCTCATGACATGACCTTCAGTGCCATTAAAAAGGAGGACGTATGGAGAGACCAAACAGATCTTATTTTTTTACCTTCCTCTGTTTGGAAGAAGGGAAACAGGAGAAGAGCTAAGACTGGGGTTGGGCTGGGGGGAAGGGAGAAAAATTGCCCAGAAGAATGTGTGATCATTTATTTGAGGCCTTTATAATCTGTTTGCAGCTTGACCTTTCTGTACTCCTTCATGTCTGACAGCACAACTTCAGCCTCCAGCAAGAAGGAAATATCCTGCAGTTACTTTGTAGATTGCTTAAACAGAACCACCATAACACTCATCAGCTCAACTTCCTCCATGAACTTTGACATCTCTCTCTCTCTCTCTCTCTCTCTCTCTCTCTCTCTCTCTCTCTCTCTCTCTCTCTCTCTCTCTCTGCCTCCCTCCCTTCCTCCCTCTTCCCCTTCCTCCCTCTCCCCCTTTCTTTGTTCCTTTCTGTGGCATCTTCTTGTTTTATTTCTGTTTGTCAGTCTGGGAAGCCTTTGAAGCTTTCTACAAAACCCACTGTTTAAAGAACAAGTGGGTGTTGGGGGTGGGGAGATAGGGTGGATTCAAGCCGTCAAAATATTCTATTCTGCACCTAACTAACTTTCCCCCTTCTTTCTTTCCTTGAAAAGGTGTTTGACATGGTGTTTTTATACATGGCCTGCCTTCCAGATGGGAGAGTGACAGCTATTGTCGGAATACAGGGAGGGAATTGTGATTACTTAATGATAACATGTCGCCGCTTGTCGTTTCCTCTCTGTTTGTCTCTTAAATGTGCATCTCCATCATAGCAACACAGTATTGGACTTCCCTCCTGGGGATGTGGCTAGGAACCTGTGCAAGGAGTTTGCAGAGGCCCAAATTCATCAATCTAAGGAAGACAAAGGCACAAATACCAAAATGGGCCTGTTTTCTTGCTTTGTCCCAAATTTTAATCTTCAACTTGTAGCAAGTTACATTTCCAATAGCATCCCCATAAACCAACACAAAAGTATGTACGATCACAGGGTTCTAGTGTCCTTGTTTTCTGAGTTGCCTCTGTGGTTCTTTTAACTCAACCAATTCATGGAAACTGTAAACACAATGGTAAGTTGGTAAACCCTGTTACTTTCATCCTAGAGGACTTTATTATTTCTATTTCTCTCCCCCCAAAAAAACTCCCCCCCCCCACCTCTTGCATGACCTCATCTATTAGGAACATCTGGTATAGATACTGGCGGAAGCATACATTTATAAAAGAATATTAGAGCTAGAAGAAGCTTATAGAATAATTAATCTGTTATTAATTTTGTATATAATCTTTATCATGAAACATATATTTCAAACAAATCAAAAAAACTATGTTCATGCATTAAGGCAAAAGTATGGATGTTTTATTTTTAAATTTAGAGTATTTCCTCAAAAAATAAAAAACCTCTTGTGATCTTGTATTAACAGTTATGAAATTCAAAGGTTCATCTTCCTTCCCTTGTGACATCTTCCCCCATCCAAATATTTTTTGATTCCTCTGTTAGGAATAAAAAACCCACAGTACTTTTGATACAAATATCTGAGATCTCACTGGGGGAATCATGGAGTCTCAGGTTTGAAAAAGACCTCAAAGGTCTTCTCGTATAGTTTCTATTTGACTGAGTGTTCTCCCTACAATATACTTAACAAATAGTCATCCAGTCTTTCCTTGAAGGCCTTCCAGAGATGGACAAGCCACTTTATCCCACTGCAGCCCCTTCTACTTTTGGATAGCTTTCCCTTTAGGAAGATTTTTCCTGGAAATGGGCCTAAAATGGCACCAAGAGTTCAGTATAGTATTTCAGTTGTCTGATGAAGGAAGAGGGCCATTGGACTGTCTTATTTTGTGGCTTAATCATATTTTACAGCAAGGTAACAAAAGACACATTAGCAGATCACAAGCTTTCCTCTGTTTTATGAAATATTAACTACTTGTAATCTTCCACAAAATCCACTATATTCTTTTTCAAATGTTTTTTTTTTTTTTTACTTTAAATTGATGTTGTCCTTGGCTGCCCCATCTCTCTGCTTAATAAGATGATTAAATTGTTGCTACTGGTGATGGTTTTTTGTTTGCTTATTATTGTTTTTTTTTTTTTTTTTCTTTTACAACTTCCTTGTTGTGGTGATTATTTTGCTTTAATTATACTAATTTAAGGGATATCAGTATTAGTGTCAATGTCCGGACTTTTGTTCATTTTGTTTGTCAAAATTCAACGTTTATTTAAAGAGGCCAAGGTGGAGCTGTAGTAATCCTCTCTTCCTTTCAACACCCCCATATCCTTCCTTCCTCTGTCCTCAAACCAAATATAGTTATTTCTTTATACTTTCTTAATGTGGGAATTATAGGGATATCTTGCAATCTTCAGAAACTTTTCCCAATAGTCTCTTGGTTGATGAGAAACAAAAGCACCCAGGTACATAAACTCAGAGTCCTGTATAAAGTGCTCAAGCCAGTCTTGCAATTCTCTCCATGATAAATACTGAAAACCAGGTGATGTATCTCAGGTGAGCAATAAAAGGAATTGCATTTGTTTTCTGAGGATCGTGATGGGTTTCTAAATGTCACACAGGCTGGTAAATGTTTAGTCATCACTTATAAATCTATGTCATAATACTCTCTAACAATTATGATAGGCAGCATGGAATCATGAGTATATCATTGGACTGGCAAAAAGGAGATCAACAGGGTCTAGTTCTGTCTTACCTACTAATGACTTGTATTTTTTTTTTTTTTTTTTTGGTTGGTTTGTTTGTTTTTGCTGAGGCAATTGGGGTTAAGTGACTTGCCCAGAGTCACACAGCTAAGAAGTGTTAAGTGTCTGAGGCCAAATTTGAACTCAGGTCCTCCTGACTTCAGGGCTGGTGCTCTATTCACTGTGGCATCTAGCTGCCCCGAGTTGTGTGTTTTTATACAAATTTCTTCATATCTCCAGGACTTTACATTTCCCCCTATCTTTTAAAATAAGAATTAGATTATTCTTAAAGATATAGCTTAGCTCCAACATTTTGTATTACTATGATTCTAGTGCAGTGAAAGAAAATAATCCTTAGTGCTCGGATGCAAATACTTACCAAAAAAATACTATTAAACATAGATAATGTTAACATATCATTTTCTAAGCCAATATGCATCTGCAGAGATTCTTGAGTATAGTTTAGTAGGCTCCTTTCCATTTGAGTTTGATATCACTAATCCAGTGTTAAATGGTGATTTTTTTGCTTTGGTGTTTTAAATTAAATTAATTAATAATTTATTTTAATTAAGAATATGTGTGTATATGTGTGTGAATGAGAGAAATATTCACTCTTCTAGTTTTTTAGTTGTATTTTTAATTCATTCATGTCTTCTTTGTTTATGAACATGTTTTGAGATTTTTTGGGGGAAGAAATGTTTGAGTTTTGCCATAGGCTTATTGGGAGAGATGAAGGACTATAGTGACAGCCACCAGTGGTTTCTCCTTCCATAGAGAGAGTGGCTTAATTATTGTAGCTTTGATGCTGGCAGAGACCTAACAGTTAAATATAAGTGACTGTTCTCTGCAGAAATTTGCACTGTTGTGTGGGCTGAAACCAATTAGACCCAAATTTATTAGCAAGAAAATGATGGGGCAGCTTGCTGAGATGTTCACAGTGCCATCTGAAGAAAGAGGTATATGAATGAGGGACTCAGTGGGTCTCTGCTCTCCACTAATGACTGAGACATTTCCAAATATGGAGGTAAATTCAGTTCATAGCTGATAGGCAATCCGTGCTTCCTTTAACCCTTGAAAGGTTTAGTGTTTTCAATTATTATTTGGCAACTCAATGCCTTACTCCCCAAGGTTGTGCCCCCAGGCCTTTCCTCTTCTCTCTGTACTTATTCTTTTGACCACCTTTTTGATCTCATGGATTTAATTATTATCTCTTCTTAGATGTTCTCAGATCTAGATATTCAGCTCTTGTCTCAATTCTTAATGAGATAAATATTCATTTCCTACTTAGCTATAATCATATGGACTTCACCAGCTAGATACCTTCTCCCCTTCTCCCTTTTGTTTGCTATATACTGCCCCATTTAGATTGCAAGCTCCTTGAGAAAGACTATTCTTTTTTTTTTTTTTTACATTTATATCCCCAACACTTAGTACTATGCCTGTCACAGTAGGGGTTTAATAAATTTTATTAGCTAGCTTCTTAGTTTCAGTCATTTTTTATTAACTGCTATTAGACATTTTCCACTGGATGTTTCTTCACTGGCTTCTCAAACTTGACATATCTCAAATAGAATTAATTATCTTTTCTCCTAAATCTACATCTCATTTGAACTTTTCCATTTTCGCCCAAAAGTACCATCATTTTTCTATTCCCTTAGGTTTGTAAATTTGTCATTGTTTCTTCATTATTCCTCACTGCCCTTCTGTGATCAGTTATCAAATCTTGTTAATTCTGCCTCTACAACAGCCCTTATATCTCTCTACTTAACTGACCACCACCTAAGGTAAGGCCTTATTATATTTTGTATGAACACTAGCCATCAAATTGTTCTCTTGGCCTCAAATCTCTTCCTTCTCCAATCAATCTTCTTGCACAGATTGACAATGTTCCCACTCTCCTCAACAAGATCTAGTGGCTCCCAATTACCTTTATAATAAAACACATATTCTTCTGTTTGGAATTTTAAGCTTTTTTCAATCTAGTCCCAACTTTCTTATAAGAAATTACTCCCCTTCATTCTAGCCAATCTGGATTAATTCCTGTTTGCTATACATGACATTTCATCTCTATGCTTTTGCATGGATTGTCCCCAATGTCTATAATATACAATCCCCTCACTTCTACTCCTTGGAACCCCTATTTCTCTTCCTTTTGGCCTAACCCAAATGCTAACTCCTTATAAAAGAAAGACTTTTCTTTATCCTATCAGTTACTAGTGTTCCCTGTAATTACTTTGCATTTCCCTTGCTTACATTCAGTATTTACTTATATTTGTACATGTTATTTTCCTGATAGGATGTAAGGGATGGACATTAATTTCTATATTTGTATTTCCTGTGCCTAATACAATGCCTGGTACAGAGCAATGCTAAGGATGATTTCATGGCAGAACAGAAATTGCAGGTGAGAAACTTCCCTCTACTGATACAGATCAGCTCTTCTATTTAACTGTTCTTTGTGCATGAGAAACTATCAGATTAACATGGATAGCATATGTCAGAAGTGAGATTTGAAGTCAGGTATTACTGCTTTGAGAACAGCTCTCTCTCCACTAAAACCCACTGTCTCTGTACAGAATGGGGTCTAACTGTTGGGGATTCAGCTTGTATATTTATTTATAATGAATAAATAGCTTTGAGACCATTGATTAAATTTTTCCTTGGAGCTCCAGAACTTAAACTTTTATTACTATTTAAAGTGTTCTCAAACTAAGGGAAGAGGGACAGTGAGGTGGCACAGTGGATTTAACACTGGCCTGAATCTGAATTTGAATATGACCTCAGACACTTACTAGGTCTTAGGGCAGAAGAAAAGGACTTTTTGAAGAGTTCTGGAATGAAACATCAAAATGGGCTTTTTGTAGATGCATTTATCCCTTCTCAACATTTCTTTCTCTTAATTGTACCCTGATTTTCCAGAGAAAACATTTCTCAGAGTACTGTTAAGATAGCTGAAAGAAGAAAGCCTCTAGTTTTGGATGGGATTTGTTAAAGGAAGATAAGTAGCTTATTGAAGAGACTTGAAAGCATGCGGTGTCTGGATAATTAGGAGGAAGTAGGGATGTTTAGAAAGAAGAGAAAACTTAGAAGGATGTAGAATTAGAGATTTAGAGCTGGAAGAAACCTTAGAAGTCACTGTGTTCAACTCCTTCATTTAACAGATGAGAAAACTGAGAAGCCGGGAGATTAAGGGCCTTCCTTAGAATCACACAGTTAGCAAGCAAATGAGATAGAATTTGAACCTAGAACTTCCTTATTAAGCAAAGACCTAGTAACATTCCAAGTAAAGCAAAGCTAGAAGGACCAAGGTTTTCTATGTCAGGTTTGATATAGAATCAAGAATATATTCCATGAATGGGTTAACTTCCAGATGCCCTTCATCCCCCCATCTTCATCTTAGAATATAACTATTAGGCTAAAATCAATCTTCACCCAGACCATTGCCCTGGCCACTAACTCCCTATAGAGTCATTCTCCTTTCCCCTAAATGTCCAGTGTTTGGAGAAAGAATAATGCACTAACACTGACCTCCATTTGACACAGACAACTATAAAATTGAGATTAGAACTATGTATCTATGGCCAAAATTTTTGTAAGTGCTGCTTCTCGAAAACCCAGTTATTCATTTATGCTCCTGGGATGAAAATTTTCTCCCCCTTTTTTTTCTATTTTTACCTTTTTACCTCTTTTTTTCTTTACACTTAAGTTACTGAATGCTGCTGGATTATTTTGGCAATATTGTATCATCCCTATCCTCTGTTTTTATACTTAAACTACTGAATGCTGCTGCATTATTTTGGCAATATTGCATAATCCCCATTTTCTGCTTTTACACTTGAGCTAGTGAATGCTGCTGGATTAGCTCATGCTGCTGCTAACTGGGTCCATTTACCACAGATTCATTTTACCTAATATAAGCTAGGTATATAATATAATATATAATACCTAATATAAGCACCTCACTGCTGCAGGTGAAAATTTTTATTCTTCTTTGATTATTCTCTATTCTATTCCTATTAGCAGATGTTTCAAACCTTTTTTTTTTTTTTTAAATCTCAAGGTTACTTTCCCTACCCCATCAATAGATAATTTCTTTAAGTTACCTTTTCTCCCCATATCCATCCTTAAACCCTTCTTCAGACATCCTTTTCTCCCTTATTTCTGTCACTGAAAAAGTTGGACTTTCTCCTTGCCAAAACTAATCCTTTATCTAATCCTTGCCTTCCTTCCCTAGTACTTTCCTTGATTGGTCATAGCCTTTCTCTTTCGTTTTCAATTAAGACCGGTTGAAGACCTTAGTTTAAAAAAGTCAAGGTCTCCCAGGACACTCCAGTCATCTTGATTTATATCTTGCTTCTGCACCCAGATGGCTCTGGAGGGGAATATGAGGCACTTGACCTTGCACAGTCTTCCCTCACTTAAATCCAACCCATTTGCATGTCATGGTATCCCCTTTCTGATATCAAGGAAGGACAAATAACAAACAACAATTCTCATAATCTACAGACTCTTTCCTCATTGCCTACAAACATGATCTGTTCTATTCAGTTTTTAAACAGCTTTTATTTGATGCTACCATCCCCTCAACCTATCATTTTATATCTCTCCTCCCTTTTACTTCCAAATTCCTAGAATCACCATAGTTGCTACCTCTACTTTCCTACTATCCATTGACTTTTCAATCCCTTGAAATTTAATTTTTAACATCCACCACTCGGCTGAAATTAATTTCGTATAATGAATGATCATAGGATCACATGATCATAGATTTAGTATTGGAAGGGATCTGAGAGCCACCAAGTCCATGCTCATTTTATAAAGCCAGAAACTAAATCCTGGGAAGGTCAAGTGATTTGTCCAAGGTCATCCTGATAAGTAATGACAGAAGCAGGATTTGAATCCAG
The DNA here is from genome assembly GCF_048593235.1 of Sminthopsis crassicaudata. Taxonomy (NCBI): domain Eukaryota; kingdom Metazoa; phylum Chordata; class Mammalia; order Dasyuromorphia; family Dasyuridae; genus Sminthopsis; species Sminthopsis crassicaudata. The sequence goes on along the minus strand of NC_133619.1, from coordinate 400,643,189 downwards.
ATTCTATATATCTAGAGCCAAGCTTCTTTAATCTACATATCTCTGCTTCCCTCTGAGATCAGTTATTGATCTTTTCACTACTAAATCTGGTGGTCATTTCTCAGTTCTCATCTGCCTTGATCACTGTGCAGCATATGGTGCTATTGACCTCTCCCTTGTCTTGGAAAATCTCTTTCTTTAACATGTACATGGCTCTTTCCTTATATCTGCTTGACTCATTGCCATTCTAGATGGATTACTGTTCGTTCACCTTATGCCTTATTTTGGGTTTTCATCCTAGACCCTTCTCTAATCTCTTTTCTACACTTTTTTTCAAGTATTATCTATAAATAATATATACCCATAGCCCCAAATTCTCTCCTAAACTCTAATCGGTCATTAATTATGATCTCCTGGATGTCCCATTGGTACTGCAATTTTGCATGTTCAAATCCATCATTAATCTCAGAATGTTTCTTTCTTCATCCCTTCCTTCCTTCTTTTCTCCTGCCCTCCCTTTCTCCCTCCCCTCCCTTCCTCCCTCCTTCCTTCCTTTCTTCCTTCCTTCCTCTCTCCCTCCCTTCCTTTCTTCCTTCCTTCCTCCCTCCCTCCCTCCCTCCCTCCCTTCCTTCCTTCCTTCCTTCCTTCCTTCCTTCCTTCCTTCCTTCCTTCCTTCCTTCCTTCCTTCCTTCCTTCCTTCCTTCCTTCCTTCCTTCCTTCCTTCCTTCCTTCCTTCCTTCCTTCCTTCCTTCCTTCCTTCCTTCCTTCCTCTTTTTTTCTTTCTATTTCTTTTAATGAGTCAATTGGGGTTAAGTAACTTGCCCAGGGTCACACAGCTAGGAAGTGTTAAGTATCTGAGGTCATATTTGAACTCAGATCCTCCTGACTTTAAGGCTGGTGCTCTATCCACTGCAGAATCATTCTCAAAAGCCTATGTTTCAGGTTTGATACACTCTTATTGTTATATAGTTCTTTTCAGTCATGTCTGATTCTTCATGATCCCATTTGTGGCTTTCTCAGCAAAGATACTGGAATGGCTTTCCATTTTCTTCTCCAGTTCATTTTACAGATGATGAAACTAAGGCAAACAGGGTAAAGTGATTTGCCTAGAGTCACACAATTAGTAAGTGTCTGAAGCTATATTTGAACTCAGAAAGATGAGTCTTCCTGACTCTAAGCCTGGCATTCTGCCCACTGCACCACCTAGCTGCCTAGTAATTCTTTATTATCCTTTAATTTTCCTTATATTACATTTATTTATGTACATGTTATATCCTCCTCAGTAGAATTTAAAATCTTTCTTGACAAGGACTGTTTTGTTTACATTTTCGTATCCTTAGTGCCTATCATCTACTTTGTAAGTAAAACTCTTTTATATTTGTAACTTCAACTGAATCATTATCAGGATGTTCATGAGGTGATGAATTTTGTGGCTGTTGCAACTGGTAAATCTGTCAAAAATACAAAATGGTCCTCGTTCCTGTACACCCACTTCTATTTCCATAATGTTTATGGTCATGTGATAGAAAAGAGGGCAAATGGTAATAAGAATCTGAAAGTTATTAGAACAAAGGTCTTAAGTTTATATGAGATATTGCTATAAAGTGTTGTATTAATGCCAATTATTATTATGAACATACGGTTACCAGGTCTCTAGACTGGTGATAATTTAATTCATTCCCTGAGCTTTTCATTGTGCTTCTGTTGAGCTGAAGCAATGCTTATGGAACAATATAGGAATGTGCTAATAACTATTTAACAATCAGGCTCTTCATGTGCATACTTTTATTACCCATTTACTTTCTTGGACTTAAGATTCTTCAGAAATTCATTATTGTATAAGATGGAATCAACTCTGAAATTCTCACCTCTTTAGATCATTTCCTACTCTGGATGCAGGACTCCAGGTACTTCATTTCAGATTCTTTTTACATGTTGTCTTCTCCCATTAGATTGTGAGCTCCTTGAGAGCAGGGACTGTTTATGCCTTTATGTATTCTTGGTGTTTGATGGTTAGTATATATAGCACATAGGTACTTAATAGATACCTGAAGAACAAAACAGTAGTTATGTTATTATTATTTGTTTACATTTTGTCTATAAATAATGTGTTTATAATTCTTAGGTGTGTTAAGTATTTCTTTGGGGTAAAGAAAATAAATAGCTGTTCTATACCTAAATTATATATATTATATATATAGAGAGATTACTTTTGTACTTCTTATTTTGAGGAGACCTTAAACATTGGCAAAGATCTAATCTTCAAATAAATTTTCCCTAGGGAGCCTTTGTGGGGATAGAAAGAGTAAAAAAATGTTAAAAAAACAAACAAAACCAAAACCAAATAAGCAATAAACTTCTTAACCCATCGCACTAGTGGAAGAGTAGAGAAATGGAGACAGCTCTGGACTTGAAGTCAGAAAGACACATTATTGTACAAGTCCTATTTCAGACACCTATTCATTATATAATTTAGGGCTAGTCATTTAATCTTTCTTATATCAGATTCCTCAATAGTCTCTCAAGCTCCCTCTACCTCCAAATCTCTGAACATTAGAAAAGATTCCCCTAGGACTTATGCATCTATAAAGACCAGAGGAGTTTCTTAGAGGAGAGGTAAAGAATAAAATAAGCCTCTTAGTAATCTAACTAATTGGTAAATTTATTATTATTAATTTGTTATTCTATTTTGTTAGTATTTGATTCAGAAGCATATATATATATATATATATATATATAAAACACAAAAGTATGTATGTATATATATGTGTGTGTGTGTGTGTGTGTGTGTGTGTGTGTGTGTGTGTGTGTGTGTATGCAATATCCACTCAGTAACTGTTTTAGGTGCATCCCAGAAATTTTGATGTGTTGACTCATCATTATTTTCCCCTTTCACACAGTTATTAATTGTTGCCATTATTTGTTCTTTGACCCATTCTTTACTGAAGCTGTAAATTATTAAATTTCTATTTAAGTCTATATTTTTCATTTACTTGGGATTTATTTAATATAGAAGAGAAGAAAATTTAAAAAAGAATGAAAAAGAATGTAAATAGCACTTATATGTCTCCCCCAAGATAACATTAACATTACCAATCATAGTCCCACATCCACAAAATTTTTACAAGCATCTTCAATAGAAACATCCAGTATGGAAGATGAATGGATGTCCATCAGTTGGAGAATGGTTGGGTAAATTGTGGTATATGAAGGTTATGGAATATTATTGCTCTGTAAGAAATGACCAGGAGGAGGAATACACAGAGGCCTGGGGAGACTTAAATCAACTGATGCTGAGTGAAATGAGCAGAACCAGAAGATCACTGTACACTTCAATGCTGTATGAGGATGTATTCTGATGGAAGTGGAAATCTTCAACATAAAGAAGAGCCAACTCACTTCCAGTTGATCAATGATGGACAGAGGTAGCTACACCCAGAGAAGAAACACTGGGAAGTGAATGTAAATTGTTAGCACTACTGTCTATCTACCCAGGTTGCATGTACCTTCGGATTCTAATGTATATTGTGCAACAAGAAAATGATATTCACACACATGTATTGTACCTAGACTATATTGTAACACATGTAAAATGTATGGGATTGCCTGTCATCGGGGGGAGGGAATAGAGAGAGGGGGGGTAATTTGGAAAAATGAATACGAAAAAAAAAAATCCAGTATATTCTTGAAGAGAATATGAGAAGAAACAAGGCAATCTTCTATAGATGTTTTTCCACATTAGATTTCATATTTATATGTCAAACAACTGACAGAAGTACAGAGATTATAATTTCTATGTCTATTGTTGTCTACTGCTGAAAAAAAAAATTTTGAGTCAGCAGAACAAAAGACTCTCTCCCACTGAGGTTTCTACTCTTGTGTCAGGGCTCTGAAGTTACTTTATCTTCACACCTAGTTTGAGTTAACCATCTATTCAATCACTATACTGAGACACTACTTTCCTTCTCTAAAGCATCTTAGACCTGGATAAACCAATCATATCAGATCACTTCATAGTAGTAAAAAAGGACTGTCTAATTAGAATGGAGTGAATAATCAATATAATAAAATGCATTTAAAAACTCTGAAAACTGAGGGTAAAGCAGTCTATCCATCTTCTGACAGAAAGGTGATAGATTCAGGGTACAGAATGAGACATTTCTTTTAAACAAAGCCAATGAGGGAAATGGATAGGTAGATGGTAAAGTTGATAGAGCGCTGTTTCTGGAGCCAGGACATGAGTTTAAATGTGGTCATAGACACTTACTTCAGACGGACCAATTTAGGAGAATAGAAAATGGTAAATTAACTATTTGCTTATCAGATCATCTCTATGTTGGGTACATCACTATCTTGTCTTGTTTAGGGACCTGCAATTCCTTAACTTTCATCTTCCTGAGTTCTAATCTGACTTCAGATACTTCCTAGCTATATGACCCTGGACAAGTCACTTAACTCTATTTGTCTCATCTGTAAAATGAGTTAGATAAGGAAATGGCAAACCACTCTTTGCCAAGAAAATCCCAAATGGGGTCATAAAGAATTGGATATGATTGAATTGATCGAATAATAAGGAAGGAAAGTTTTGCATATTTGTTATAAAGAATTTACTTTTTTGGTTTTCCAGTGGAGTGCGATTGGGAGGGAGAAAAAATGGATTTCTGCTAATGAAAAAAGAAAATACAATAAAATAACAAATTGTCTTCCCACCCATTTCCCACATTCCTGTTCTCCAGGATTGGAAATTCTGAGTGTAACCAGCACTGCCCGATGCCACTGCTATTTGCTTCTGGTGGGGGTGGCTTATAGAGATGGGGTCAATTTAGGGGAGAAGAAAATGGTGAATTAACTTTTTGCTTATCAGATCATTACTGTGGTGGGTAGATTACTATCTTCTCTTGCTTAGGGACCAGTAATCCCTTAGCTTTAAACAATTGCTTCGTGGTCACACAGATGTGCTAACGTCTCCTAAAATGGACAGAACCTGATCTTTTTAAGGTCCAAAGTACAGAATTAGTAGGAACATGTAAACCTCAAGTTCACATCATTACCTGCTAAATACTCAGACTTTGTATATCTTTGTATATTATTTACATGATAAAATGATGCAAGATTTATTATAAATGGGACCACAGAAATAGCTTCCCCCTCCTGGGATTTCTTGCATGGGATGTTGAAAATAAGGTATAAAAGAATGGTATCTGATCACCTGAGATTTTTCTCTAGTGTCATGAACATTACAAATATGAGTTTAAGAAAAAATCCTTACTGATGTTGAAGTTTGCAAAATTAGACTAATTTCAGATGCAGTTGATTGTGTTGGGTCCACAGAACACACTCAAAAAAGTCTGCTCAAAGAAATCCAATATCAATAACTATAAACACTAGGACAAAAAACCAAAGTAGATGAAAAATTCTGTTTCCCATATTGGAACAAAAAACTTTTATATGAATTACATCCATTAGTATTATTGTATAAAATTAAAGCATTTTAGTATTATTATGAAAGTAGTTTTGACTTTGAGGACCCTCTGAAAAGGTCTTGTGGACTCTGGAGTCCCCAACCACAAATTAAGAATCACTGGGTTGGGAGAAGGGCAATCAAGTGGTTCAGTGGCTAGAGAACTAGCCCTGTAGTTAGGAGAATCTGAGTTCAAGTCTGGTCTCAGACACTGTCTAACCATATGATCTGGGCAAGTTACTTAAATCTAAATGCTCACAAAAAAATCACTAGTGTAGAGAAAACACATACACACATATTTAAATATTGGTTGGGTGCTATAAATTGAGCTCAGGATTGAATAGAATGAAGATATTAGACTGGACCACATTTGAAGAATTACACATCATTTTTTGATAATACCAAATTATTTGCTATCACAAAAGTTCACATTTTTCTTAGCACCAGTATTTGCATTGTGAACTATCATCAAAAATCATCCACACGACCATAAGTCATTGTATACTACAAACTTAGAGGAATAATAATTTCAAGAGGCCTACGGTACAATAGAAAAAAGCTTAGAGTTGAATGGAAGAGGCACAATGAAAAGTTTTTGTGAAAAGTTGTTAAGAGTTTTAGTGTCCAGAAAACTCAACAGGAGTAAAATGTGTGATTGCAATCCAAAACAAAACATCAAATTACTATACTCTTAGGTTTCATTAAAGAGATATAATTCCAGAGCGAAGGAAGTAAGTCTCTCTACTCTGCCTTGTTCAGCCCACATATGTATTATTGCGTTCATTTTGGGGTATCACATTTTAGAAAGGATACTAGTTAACTAGAACACATTCAGAAGAGTATGGTAAGGAGATAAGGAAAAGATCTAGATTTAGTCGGTTTCCGTCAGTGGGCAATCTCTGGGCAAGAGATTTTACTTTTGTGATCTTATTTTCTACTCTGTAAAAGAAAAGGATTAAAGTCTAGCTTTAACAGTCTATGGTTTTGTTAGGATGCTGCCTGTGGAAATTGTAAATCATTAGAATGTAAGGTCCTTGAGGGAAGGAATGAATTTGTTTTGGTTTTGTATCATTACCATCTAGCACAGTGCCTCACACATAACTTAGTGTGATGGATAGATGAATGTCACAGACTTTTAAAAGAATTCATGTACTTTTAAATGAAAGATTACCCATCTGAATCATTGATTTTTCAGTTCACTGATTTTGTTGTATATACTTCATTTAAACAGAATACATAAACACATACATCAATACACACAACAAAGAAGCAAAAATGTTGGAAATAAAAATTCTGTGTGCTTGGTTTCTGGAAAGGAAAATCCATTCTATACTGTCTGTACTGCTGCAAAGCAGAAATGAGGCAAGAAGAAGCTGTGGGAGAGAAGTTCCCTCCTCTGGGATAACTCAGAGGGAGGTACGCCACTTGAGGTCACTGTTGCTCCATTGATGTGTTTCCAAGGTTCTGATTTCCTTCATCAATATGACTATGCAAAAGATGAAGATTTCCCCCACCCCTACACACACACACACACACACACACACACACACACACACACACACACACACACACACTCTGGAGGAACCTATGGACAGACATTTTATCTCTGATCATAGGCTGGTGACTTGAAGAAACATGGTCAAGCAAGAGCAGTAGTATCTGTACTGTAATATTAGGACACAGGAAAGTACAGGAACCTGCTGTGTGGTTTTGAACAGACATGTAATAAAATATGGGGAATTTAGCATGGTCTGGATCTCATTATCATACCTCTCGACTAAGGGAAAATAGATGGCCCCTTGCAAGCCCTTTTCCTCTCTTTCTTGAATCTGGTTGAGGTTAGAGAGGGTTATTATCATTCTACGGGTCTAGAAAGGTCAGTGGGATGTAAACCAATTTGGGAGTCTCCACCTGATCTCCTGTTCCTGCTGGTTGCTGACAGCAGAGAGATCATGGGTAGGGCTGAGGAAACCAAGCAGAGCTCAGTTTCTCAGACAAACGCTATTCGCCTTCTCTATCTCTGATCAGGCTTAAAGCAAGCTCAACACTGAACAAGAATATTGATTCTATACTCCCCCCCACCAGCCATATGAGGAAAGGAAGAAGACCATAATTTTGTGATAAACATTTATATAGTATTTTAAGGCTTGAAAATGCTTTAAAAAAACACGTTAACTCATTTGATTGTCATACAACTCTGTAAGGGAGGAATATTACAAATACAACTGAGACACAGAGTAGGGAAGTAACTTCTCCAGACTCACATAACTGCTAAGTTTTGGAGGCAGAATTCAAACTTAATTCTTCTTCACTACAAATATCATGGGCCACCTAGCTTCCTGTAGAGAAGGAATAGCCTTTAGAAGTCATATAATCCAATTTTCTTTCTTTTTTTTTTTTTTTTTTATTAATGTAAAGTCATTTGTTCAAGAATTCAGTCTAGAAGAAAGGGAAAATTACTTACATAATAGCTACTAGGAATTTCCCTGATATTGGCATGTGGGTTAAGATTCTAGCTGGGTTCCTGTGACTGAAACAAGTTGTGATCATATCCCTAGTACTTCTATTTCCCAGAATTCTTGAGATCAAGAATTTTTCATTTATTGGAAGAGGTTAAAGCATGGTGATATCACCAGATGAGAACTCTTTGTGCTATCAAGTGAGAAGTTTAAAAAGGAGGACCTTATTATATCATGGAAATATTTATTTTATTGCATAAATTAAAAATAAAATAAGTTTGAAAATACAATAAAAAACAAAATCAAAGAAGGTAGTCTATCCTATGAATGGTATGATAGTGAATAAAAGAGAAAATGAAAGTTTAGTTCAATGAGTAGGAAAAAGGAGACCATGAGTCTAAACATTAATGGCATCATGAATAAACCTTGATGATTTCATGTATGAAATGGCCAATATGTATATAATGGGTTTCAGCAATCATCAGTTCACCCTGAAGAGTGAGTCCTTTTCTTGTGTGCTATGAAAGAGTACTAGGAAGACATTCCAAGAGGCAAATGACACTGAGATTTAAGAATCCACCACTGATTCTGTGAATTCTAAAGGAACTCTGACCTCTCATCATTTTAGTAAATCAAAGGGATTGAACATTAATTGAATTATACACTTATGTTTGCTGTAATGTTGTGGAAAATAATTTATTACTTAGTTTCTTGTTATTTGTATTACATCTTAAGTGCTTTTAATATTAAATTTCTGTATTTTTACGTGACTATCATTAGAATGATACAATGTATGGGGGCTTGAATTATGAGTTGAAGAGTTATTATCTATAATTAGCTATAGTGAGTCTGAGAGTGAGACAGAGATAGAGAATCAGTGACAGAGAGACACACACACACACAGAATGAAAGAGAGAGAGAGAGAGAGAGAGAGAGAGAGAGAGAGAGAGAGAGAGAGAGAGAGAGAGAGAGAGAGAGAGAGAGAGAAAGAGAGAGAAAGAACTGATTTTGGGTTTGTTCTATTTTTTGTAAGCTAGCTGCTAGTGGATCCCGAATTGTTTTCTTCCCTAAAGAAGCTTGCCTAGTGTGACAAAGACCTTAGGATTTATTTTCAGAAATCTTAGACGTCATTTAATCCAAAATTCTCACTTTTTAGTTGAAGAAACTGAGAGTTAAAGAGGTAAAGTGATTTATTTAAGATCACATGATCATCTGGGATTTAAATCCATGTACAAGTGTACTTTATTGCTCTCCTGAGTTTAAAAAGGTTAAATGAGTCTGTTTATTATTTTTGAATTTTATAAACACCAAACAAAATGGCTATTTCTATAATACATAGTTTATCAGAAGAGGATTGTATATGAAACTGGATTTGCTTTCCTTTGGATTATGAACTTTTCGTCTGACAATAGATATAAAAGATAATTCTTCATTGATCTCATAATTTGTTAATGACGCTAGCATTTATGCCTAGCATTTATCTATCCATTTGGATGTTATTTTGCTATATTGTAGGAGTTGTTGATATATGTCTAATTTCTGCCAGATTGCTTTCTAGTTTTCTCAGCAGTTTTTGCAGACTAGTGAAACCATGATGCAGTAGCTGAGATCTTTGAGTTTATTGAACAATATTGAAATGATTTTTTGCATGTTTAATAGAATTTCTGGTTTTTTTTTATAGAGGAGTACATTTATGACTTGTTGAATGTCTTTTCCTGACATTGCTTTATTTTAATTACATTGAACTGGAATATTTAAATAATCTAGTTCTACTTCAGTTAACTGGAGTACAGATTTTATGTTTTTGTATATCTCTATTTTTATCTAAGTTATCAGTTATTGGTTTTTTTGACAGATGATTGGGGAAGATGATTTCTGATAGTTTCATATATTTCATTTTTAACTATTATGAATTATTTTTTAATTTTGATACAATTTTTAAAAATTCTCTCATTTTAAAAAGCAAATTAGCTATCTATTTTAACCCTTTTCTTTAAAAAAATTCTAATTTTATTTATTAATTAAATTCTCTTTTATAATGTTAATTCTGTGATTTGCAGAATTTCAACTGTAGTGTTTTGTTGGGAGTGTTTTCTGTATTTTTGAGTTTTTAAAAGTTATATATCTAATTCATTACTCATTGCTATTTCCCTCTCTCTCTCACTCTCTCTCTCTCTCTCTCTCTCTCTCTCTCTCTCTCTCTCTTTCTCTCTCTCTCTCTCTCTTCTCTCTCTCTCTCTTTCTTTCTTTCTCCCCCCTCATTCTTCTAGGCTACATTTTTACTTTAGATTTTATGTTATTTTGCATGTTTCTGGAGAGGGAAAGAAACAACATCTGGTCTAGTTTTGTCCTAATTGTCCTGTTGCTTTATTGAGGTATGGAGCATTGTGTTATTTTAGGATCTCAAGGACAGTTAATGCTGAAGACCTGCAAGCTTTCAGTATTCCCAAAGCAGTCTGATTGCTGCTTCACTAACAAAATTTCAGTCAATAACAACCAGTTGGATAGAATTGTAGGTTCCCCTTTGGCCTAAGATTCTAGTCCTGGTTCTTCCTAAATGTTTGACCAGGAACTGGATTGTATGCAACAAAGCTTCAAGTCTACACCTATTCTTGTATCTTGCATAAAGTTAGGTCCACTGGATCTGGAAGCTCCTTTCCTCTTGGTATACAGCAGCTTTCTGTGTTTCCTTATGCTGTTATGGGGAGAAAAAAATAACTTACTCTGATTCTTTTCTCAGATTTCCCAATTGGGATTTTCTCTGGTTGTTATGTAAGTATTTGAGGAGAGTAGGAATGTTCCTGCTATGTTTTCCTGCTGTTTTACCAGCTTGATTCTTTCACTCTACCCTTGCTTTTTGTAATTCATCCAAAGCATAATAGATTTTCCTCCAGATGCTAATTTTAATTCAGAATAAGTCTTTAGATTTTAATTGTGGTTTTTCTTTTTTTTTTTTCTCAACAGCTATCATTACATTCTGCTTTCTAATCCCTTTTGATATCCTTTTCCATTTTATAGGTGAATTTATCCCATTTGTGTTCAAAGTTATGATTATTTATTTGTATTTACTCCTGTCTTTTTTTTTTTTTTATAAATTTCCCTTTCTGTCCTTGTTCCCCTCTTCATAAAAAGGGGTAATAGGCATCTTTTAAACACTAGTTATATATAATTGAAATTATCTGCTTCCATTCTTTTTGTCCTCTTCTATTCCATTTTCCCTACTCTTAGTTACACGATTTTACTTTTTTAGTCTTTTTTCTATTTTTAATTTTCCATTCATTTTCCATGCTTTAATGTTAAAATTTGTTTCTTCTCCTAAGAACATCAAAACAGTACAAAACTAACTCCAGGCCCTCTCCTTGTTACATTTAACTTTCTCTACATTTCTTAAACACATTAAGATTCTTAGAGAACCATTTTTCCATTTTTCTCTCCATATTGGAATATAAACAATTCATTATCATATCATACCTTTCAATTTATCAAATCTACTAACAATTCTATTCAGTTCTGATGTTTTTATTAGAAATTATTAGAAGTCCTCAGTTTCCAAATATATAGGGAATTGGGCAAATTTATAAAATAAGATCCATTTTCTAATTGATAAATGGTCAGAGACCATAAGTAGAATTTTAAAAATGCAATCATAGGAGTCAAAAGAAACATAGAAAGTAAAAAAACCCAAACCAAACCTGGAAAGACTTATATGAACTGATGCAAAGTTAGCAGAACAGGAGATCATTGTTCATTGTAACATTGTAATGATGATCAACTGTAAAAAACTTACTTATTCCAATTAATATAGTGATCTATGATAATTCCAAAGGACCCATAATGAAAAATATCATCCAACTCCAGATAAAGAACTGATAGATTAGGAATGCAAATGGAAGCATTTTTCTCCCACTTTTTTCTTGCCTTTTTTTGAATAACATGGCTCATGTGAAAATATGTTTTGTATGACTTTACATGTAGAATGAATATCATATTGCTTGTCTTTTCAATGAACGGGTGAAAGGCTGGAGGGAGGAAAAAAATTTGGAACTCGAATTTTTAAAATGTTGTTTAAAATAAAACCAAATGTGTAAACAAATAAACATATAGAAGTTTTCTGTCTCATTCAAGGTCCACTCCCTCCTCACCCTCCTTCTCTTGTGCAATATTATATTCAGTTTTACTAGATAGGCTATTTTTTATTGTAAGTCTTTTATCTTTTTCCTTTAGTTATATCACACTTCAATCTCTCAGAGGAAACTTTTGTCTTTTATAATGACAGCTGTTAATCCTTCTGTGATTCTGACTATACTATCTAGGTACTTGAACTCTTTTTCTGGCCTTTTGAAATGTTTTTTCTATTATCTGGATTCTTTGCATTTTGGCCATGACATTGCTTGGAGTTTTCATTTTTGAGTTTCTTTTAGGATGTAAACTGTAAGATTCTATTTTATTTTGCCTTATAGTTCTACTAGATATAGGCAGTTTTCATTTATAATTTTTGAAATATACAGCTTTTTTGACATGATTTTCAGGTGGTCTTGTAATTCTTTCCTTTTCCTTTTCCTTCTCCTTCCTTTTCTTGTTCTTGTTCTTCTTCCTTCCTATTCCTCTTCTTCTTTTTCTACTTTCTTCCTCCTCCTCCTCCTCCTCTTCTTCTTCTTCTTCTTCCTCCTCTTCTTCCTCTTTTTTTCTTTCTTCTTCTTCCTCTTCCTCTTCTTTCTGTCTTCTTCTTCCTCTTTCTCTTCTTTATTTCTTCCTCTTTCTCTTCTTTATTCCTCCTTCTTCTTCCTTCTTCTTCTTCTTCTTCTTCTTCTTCTTCTTCTTCTTCTTCTTCTTCTTCTTCTTCTTCTTCTTCTTCTTCTTCTTCTTCTTCTTCTTCTTCTTCTTCTTCTTCTTCTTCTTCTTCTTCTTCTTCTTCTTCTTCTTCTTCTTCTTCTTCTTCTTTCCTCTTCCTATTCTTCCATGGAATTATTGCTTTCTAATTCATTCTCTAAGTTTCAGAAGGGGAATTTAGGGGGAACAACAAGTAAAGTGCTGGGACTGAAGTCAGAAAGATGTGACTTCAAATCCAGCCTCAGTAGTAGTATAGCTAGCTACTTAGTAGCTGTGTGATTATGGGCAAGTCACTTAACCCTGTTTGAGTCAGTTTTCTCATCCGTAAAATAAGCTGGAGAAGGAAATGGCAAACTACTCTAAAATCTTTACCAAGAAAATTCTACATAGGGTCATAAAAAGTTGATCACAACTGAAAATTATTAGACAACAAAACATTTCAATCAGTTAACTTTTTGAGGAAAGTTTACCACCATCTGTTTTAAGTCATTAATTCTACTTACCATTATTTTTTTTCTAGCTGCTATTTCCTTTAATACCACATTTTGTTTCTCTCCTTTTATTTAAGATACCCTAGTATTTTTTGTAGCCAGGAACTTTTTTTTATCTCAAGCTCTACTTAAATTTATTACAAAATTATTCTTTTCTTCTGAATTTACCTCTTAGATGTCTCTCAATCCAAAGTTTTCTTCCTCATGTATGGTTTTTTTTTTTCTATTTGCTCAAATGTCCATACTCAGTTTCTGGATTGAGACTTTATGTTTATGCCAGACCCTGGATTTTTCATACTTTTGGATGATGTAGATAGATTGTTTTTCATCCTGATTTTGGTAGTTAAGAATAGGCCATGCCTTCTATAGGAATTACTTGGGTTTGACTCAGTCTTTTATTGGCCTAACTTACATTTTGACCTTGTCTCCTACTCTGGCTCTTTCCTCTTGCACAGGTCTTCCCCTTACTGTGTGCTGACAGGTCCTGCTCAGATATTCTAGTGAGGGTGCTTACACAGGATCTTCAGGAAGACCCTAAGTGATTTGCTTCCTAGGTTCTAACTTAGCCTCTTCTTCTATGGCTTTGGATGTTTGCTACCTGGGTGCTTCTTTCCTGTCTCTACCCTCTTTACTTTATCTTTCATATAGATAACAAAATGATATTCCTAAAGTGCAGGGCTGACCATGTCACTTCCTTCCTCAAATATCTTTAATGGCACCCTATAGTCTCTAGGATAAAAAATAAACTTTTCAATCTGACACTTATGGACTGCCACAGTCTCTCTCCCACCTAGATTGAGTTCACATTTTTCACCTTCAAATAATATATCCTGGCTTATCTATTCTTTTCTGCTTTTGATATTTCTTTTCCTCTCTTGACACCTTTGACTATATTCCTTTCTCACTTCTGCCTCTTGAAATTCCTAGTTTCCTTCAAAGCTTAGTTCAGGTGTACCCTTCCTCCCATTTCATGCTTTTTATGATTATCACCTCTCAACTTATCATGAATTTAATCACCTATGACCATGTCCTATTGCTATTCACATGAACAAACCCCAAATAGTTTTAGAAAGTTTTAGAAGGAAATTTATTTAGTTGTTTGATGGAGAATCAGAACCAGAAAGAAGGGGAGACTCCCTTTCCTCAGATTCTGGAAGATTTATGTAGAATTTTGGCAAATATATATATACATAAGGGACATACAAATTATATTAAAGGAGCCCCAAACATAAATTTGAGTGGACCCAAAATAAATTCTGGGTGTGAAGACCCCAAACAAGAATGCTTTGACTAGATCCAGAACCAGAGAGAACCTAGAAAATCCCTTGTAATTATCTCCTATAATTATCTTACTGAGGTAAGGCAACATTCTGGATATAAGCAACCACTAATCACATAAAGTTGAATTCAAATATTATTAATAAGTGATAAATAATCCACACTATCTATGAATATAATGTAGTTTCCCTGAAGTAGGATATTATTTTTTCCCTTTTTACTTGTCTCTCCAGTGTCTGCCACACGGTCTTAGATATAGTAGTTGTTTAGTAAACATTTGTCAAATTGTAGGGCAGCCAACTGACATGTTGGATAGAATGCCAGGTCTAAAGTTAAGATCACCTGCATTCAAATCTAACTTCTAGACACTTACTAGCTATGTGATCCTGAACAAGTAACTGAACCCCATTTACCTAAGTGTTCTCATCTGCAAAATATGCTGGAGAAGGAAATGACAAACCATTCCAGTGTCTTTGCCAAGAAAACACCAAAATGGGACATGAAGAGTTGGACTGAAACGACTGAACAACAATAAACTGAATTGAAATCATAAAACAATAAAGCTATAGTGAACCAAATACCTCACCTTTTACAAGTGAAAGAACAGGTAACTGAAGTCTAGAGGTGAAGTGACTTAGCCCAAATTAAACAGGGAATCAGTAGAGTAGAAACTGGAGCCTTGGGTCTCCTGGCTTCTTCTTTTGTTCCAGCTTAGGAAGGAAATCTTCCTGAGAAGGATTAATTCAAGCATACATAGAGCCAGGTTCTCTATAGCTCATTAAGAACTTTGATTTCTATGTTTCTGCATTATATTATAGTACAGAATTATGTGAATCTTTCAACTGTGATTCCAGAGTCAGAGCACTATGACTATTACCTAATTAAAGAAAAGCATGGGCTCAAGGACAATTTCCTTGAGAATAATGCTCAAATATTTAAGAAACAGAAAAATTAAATAGCTAAAGATGTGTTGCTTGCTGATTAAGACACAGCTATATACCTGTCTAAAACTAGAGGGTTGGACAAGATCATTCTCTTTGACTTCTAGATTTCAAAGAATTATAAATTTAGGATGAAATTGATTTTAAGATGTTCTCTAGTCTAATCTCTTCATTTTACATTTTAGAAAATTGAGGCACATAGCTATGACATGATTTGCTTAAGTTTACATAGGTAGAGACTAGAAAAGATAAAGCTTGGATCTAGATTTTCTGATTTGTGATTCAATGATTTTTCCCACTCTATCCTACCACTGATACAAGGAATAACCATAGTCAATGAATTTATTTATTTATTTATAATTTAATTATTATTTATATTTATTTATAATATTATTATGGCATTAAATTCAACCCCTAAGAAGCCACCTAGTCTTGTCACCTGCCTCCAAGTAGTAGAACTATGCCTAAATAACCCAAGATAGATAGTTTTCTATTCTATTTTAAAAGATCACAAGGAATTGGGATTTAAAACTTTCTCAGAACAGACTCTGCCAGTGTCTCATTACTCTTGTGGTCAGAAAATTTTGTCATATACCTAACCCAAAATTTCTGTTACAGTTCATTGTTTCATTTTGGTCTACTCTTTATAGAGATTTAAAACAGATCAATGACTTCTCTTAAAAAATCATTCATACTTCTCAGGATCTCTTTCAATCCACTTGAATCATGGATGGGCAGTGAATTGGGCAGAGGAAAAGTCAATTTCTCTTAAAGAAAAGGGCAAAGGTAGACTTTGGTCCTGGGGAAGGCTGTTTTAATTTTAGGGAAGAGCTGATTGCCTAGAAGGAAGCCAGGAAGTTTAACTTGTTCCCATCTGTCTGGGAGTCAGTTAAGTTTGCTCTTCTTCTGACCCCGGGGGGGGGGGGGGGGGGAAGGGGGAAGAGCTCTCACAAGCTCTTCCTTTTGCTTTCTTGGGACCTCTCTTTTGGCCAGGTAAGCAGAAGTACCTTTTCTTCATTTAATACTAAAAAGGAAACTGAAGCCCAGAGTCCAGAATGTAAGAATCCTCCAACTTCAGAGGCCTGTTCTGAGACATATACAAGAAATGAGAAAATCAATTTCTCCCTAATGGGTTTGGGGAAAAATTTTGAACTAATATTTATAAAGCATTTTCTAAACTTTAAGGTGTTATGGAAATATTCATTATTATTCTTTTGAAGTGGCAATATGGAGATCTTTAGACAGAAAATTCTCAAGCCATAATATCTCAAGCTATAAATCTCTCCTGGGAAAAAGAGAAGTCTTTTTTTTTTCTTTTTGAGATTTATCCCCACCTCCTCTTTCTAATGTCCTTGCAGAAAGCATTTTTTAATGGCTATGCAGAATAAACGGGTTAAAGCCCATAGCTGAGAAGCTTTAATGACCAATTATCATTCTGTTCCATTGACTTCTGAACCCCAGATCTCCATGTATTTAGTCTAGAAAGGGCCTACCACATGTGAAAGCACCTGACTTTTGAAGACCCCATGAATATGCTCTTATGAGGGCTCTGAACCCATTGTCAGCCACTGCAACTATTTAAAATAATTGGATTCTGAATATTCTGACCCAGAAATGTACAATCATTCCATTGAGCTTTCTAAAGGGACAAGGTTTACAAAAGAGGCTGAGCACCAGGCAGACAGAAAGAAAGATACTTCTTCCAAGTGAGCGATCTCCTCTACCTTCATCTCCTGGGGGCAATCTTTGCCTTCAGAAGTTAACTCTCAAAAGGGAAATATGACTTTTAGCTATGTGACCCTGAGCCTTTATAAAGCCTTGAACTCTCAGGAGCAAAAAGGTTGCTCTTTCCTAACCACTTGTAAGAAAATTTATCCAAATGTTCAGGAACAGAGTACCTTTGCAGCTTTTTTCCATTTATTATTTAATCTTTGTAAGTTTTCTGAGGGGAAGAAGTATTTGTCCTCTTGGAAGATCAGTATGGAAAGAGTAGTGGTTCAAGAATTGGGGTCCAGTTCTGGATCTGCCCCTTTACTAGTACTCTGGGAAAATCTCTTATCTTCTATGTGACCTCATCTGAAAGTGCATTTATAAGATTACATATGACTTTTTATATTTGGTGATTCTATTGCCATTGGTTTAGTGCAGTAGAACTGGATTCAAATTCTGCTTCAGATACTTACTTCACCTTTCTTTGCTGAATCAATAGGTCTCCAAATCACTTTCTGGCCATTTTCAAACCAAGCTACAATGCTTCCCCAACTTCCCTTTATATGTTATCTTTATTAGAATGTGATGTTCTGGAGGATAAGGATTTCTTTGCTTTTTTTTGTATAACACATTCTGGCCCACAATCTCAGAGTCAGACTTTTATATCTTATCCCCCTCAGGTTCTCTGATACTCTGAAGGAGTGGAGGAGGTCTCTTTCTTTGCCATTGACTCAAATTCCTAACAATTATATAGATGGACTCAGTAACAAGCATCCAGTTTTATTTTATCAAATCATTTTAGATTCATTTCTGCAAATCAATATTTACTTCAAAAATATAGCAAGAACAAATATACAAACATTTCTCTCAACATTCTGGGGACACAATCCCCCTATTCCACATTGTTTGGTTGGCATGAGTCCAAAGTGCTGCTAGGCTGGCATCCCTACCCTTGCTCCTCAGTGTTTCTGGGCTGTTTGCAATACCCATCCTGGATTCTGAGACTCCTGTATCCTTGAAGCTGGAGCTCCTCTCTCAGACTGACGACTTGCACTTTGAATGAAAAAGAACAAACAAACAAACAAACAACAACAACAACAACAAACAACAACAACAACAACAACAACAACAACAACAACAAAACAAAGATCCAGACTCATTTCTCAGGGTTATAAGAACTAATGGGAAGATGGAATAAGGAGGCAGACCTCAGGCAGCCCTAACTGTATACTGTGAGTAAAGGAATCCTTTTCCCTCAAACTGAATACTATGAAAAGATTCTGGCTACATAGCCAATAGAAAAGAACTGTTCCATACCATGTGGTAGACTAAGAAAGAATGTTCACATATGGTCAATAGTATTTTATTTTTCCAAAAACACATAAAGATAGTTTTCAACATTCATTTTTGTAAGACTTTGTTCCAAATCTTTTTCTCTTTCCCTCCCTTACTTTCCCTCTCCCCAAGACAGGATGCAATCTGATATATGCTACATATATGCAATCTTTTGAATCATATTTCCATGTTTGTTATGTTGAATAAGAAAAACCAAACCAAAAGGGAAAAAAAGAACAATGAGAAAGAAAACGCAAGTAAACAAAAATTTGAAAATGCCATGCTTTAATCCATATCCAGTATTTATAGTTCTCTCTCTGGATGTGGTTGGCACTTTGCGTCCCAAGTTTATTGGAATTATGTTGGATCACCACATTGCTGAGAAGAGCCAAGTCCATCATAGTTGATCATCACATAATCTTCTTGTTACTGTGTACAGTGTTTTCCTCGGTTTTCTCACTTCACTCAGCATCAGTTCATATAAGTCTTTCTAGGTTTTTCTGAAATCAGCCTGCTCACTATTTCTTATGGAACAATAATATTACATCATATCCTCAATTTTCAATTCCTTGCCACTACAAAAAGAGTTGTTACAAACACTTTTGCACATGTAGGTCCTTTTCCTTTTTTAATGATCTCTTTGGGATACAGACCTAGTATCTATAATGTTTTCTACTTGAATGACACAATATTAGGTAGCCTAGCAATGTGATAAATGTTTATTGTACTCGTATTTGTTTCCTTAGCATTTAATATAGTGCCTGGCAGAGAGTAAGCATTTAATAAATAGTTTATCATTGTAAGAAGGTATTTCTGGACTCAATAAGTCAGGGTTAGGCTGCTATATTTCTTCTTCAGGGCCCTAGGGCCATCTCCTGAGGAGTTAAAAGTTTTTTCTTCCTTTAAAACCTTTGATTTTTGCCCCCATTCCGGGTCCTTTCCCTCCATTGTTAGCTTCCAATCATTACTGCCTCAGTTTCATTTAATCAGTAGTGTTTATAAAGTATAATGTATTTCAAAGACATTACAAGAACTAGAAGTGCAAATATTTCTTCCCAAAACCTCAGAAGAATTCCATACTCACTTCTTGGCCTCTAGGGAAAGTGGACTCAAACTTAATATACTTCCTAAATAGCATGGCCAAATGTAGCATTGATGTTGGTTACATGAGGCTATATCCCAATAGTCATTACTTGTGGCACAAATGTTCAGCTGGTGGCAAAACCCAGTAGCACTCACCTCACATGCTCTTAGATTATTCACTCTCCTGACCTTTCAAAACAAGGCCACAACCTCCAATTCTTTTCACTTAAAATTATAGAACAAATATAAGGCAAGAAAAGAACCCATATTTGTAGGGTCATGTGTCAATGTTGGAGGGAAGTGACCCAAGTTCTCTCCGCTTACAGTATTTCTCTCTTACCAAATACTATACAAAGGAGTAAAATAAGGAGAAGTTTGACCAAGAAAGCAAGACTCTGAGACTAATTAAAGTCTTTTGAAGGTGTCCCCAGTTCTGGTTAGTGTACTGCAGCCAGTCCAGGAAGTTATTATATGGTTAGCCAATTAGAACCAGTTATACAAAATCTATGCATGCTCCATAGTCTTTCCAAAGTTTTTCCATCACAATGACTCTTCCAGATGCAGGCTTCTTAACCCTTTCCACATGAACAGTTGTATCAGCCAAGATTGCTGATGCACTTTACATAGACTCATAAGGATCATCACCTATTACATCACTCATTTGTCATAGGTTTCTCTCAACATTTCAGAGTCTCCCTTCCTTCATCAGTAAAAATGAGGGTTGTAGTATCTTTTTCACAGGATTGTGATGGATCTTAAATGAGATAACATATATAAAGTCCTTTGCAAATCTTAAATCACTATGTAAATGTCACTTGTTATAATTCTCTCAAATGATTTTAAAATAATAACCCATTATAACATATCTATCTCATGGAAATGAGAAAAGACTTTGTAAACTTTAAAGTGCTACTTAATTGTAATATTATTGTTGTTGTTTGTGCTTATTTTTTAAGAAAACAATTAAAACATCATCCTATTATATTCAGTCTAATGTATTTTGATTGATTGAGATACATTTTCACCTAGTTATGTTATCAGGGATAGAGTAGTTTCAACTGACCCCTCCACATATATTTTAAAAATCTAAGTTGATAGTTGAACTGATTGTGCATCCATCAGACCTTTTCTTCTTGAATCCACTTCTCATTATTTTCAGAATTTCATTCCAAAGAGCTTCCCATCCAGCCTCAGTTTATTTGTCCTGAAGATTTTTAATGCATGGAATCTTTCTGTTCTATGAATACTCTAAAATCTTAAATTTATTTTCTAAACTCCTAAAAACGATTTCCTAAATGTTGGTCAGGAAATTCTCACCTTTCCTCTCCTTCTCTAACACAAATACTAACATGAAGTAATCACTTTCCTCCAAGTTTCCTATTACTTCTTCCCCAGAAACCATCTGTTTTTTGTTGCACTGAATAATGTCTAGAATGACTGTTCCCTTTATTGGTTCCTCCTTTTGAAGAATGAAATTATTTTGAGGAATTCAATGATTAGCTGTCCTGCTTTGGCAAAGAGAGATAAAGACAGAGGCAGAGAAATAGAGATAGAGTGAGCTAGCTTCCAGAGATGTGTAATTAATTGGCATCCCTCATCACTACTACATCATGCTTTCATGTTAGACTTTTGAACTATGCTTCAGAATCTTAATCTGTTTTCTCTTTTTGCTCAGGCAACTGTAGTTGACTCAGGTGACAATAACACTTTTGTTTCTGCCCTTGTTGATAACAGTGGAAAGACTCAAACAATTTGGTTTCAAATCCCACACCTCATCCTTAGTATCTGTATAATCTTACCCCTTAACTTCCTCCTCGATAGCATGAGACTTTTGAACTTGATTTTTTTTTTTTTCTGAGGTACTTTCTAGCTCTATATCTAAAATACTATATATATTTTTTTGCATTATGGATTTTTTTTATCATGCATGTATTTTCTTAATATATAATGCTACTCAGTTTTCCATTACCCACCTCCAGGTCCATTCTTGTTCACCTATTTTTTTATAAGATATATCTTTTCAGAGCCATATTCCAATCATAGATCCTATCCAATCAAACCTGAGTGATACTTAGGTGTCAAATCAGCTTCATTGATTCTGAATCTCTATTTTCCTTCTTTGTAATTCATTATAAAATGCTTTGTGTATTTTTGTACAGATACCTGAAGATTAGGGTTTCACTGCTTTCTTAGGTTTTCTCTCCTATGAATTTCTAGGTGTTTCTATCACTAATCTTTCTACAAGGTAGTTGTTCTCTACAGAGAAGCATTTTTTTTTCATTTCAGGTAAATCCTTCCTTTCTTTTTTTAAATTTTATTTTATAATTATATTTTTTTACAGTATAAATGCATGAGTAATTTTTTTATAATGCTATCCTTGAATTCATTTTTCCAAATTATCCCCTCCCTCCCTCTACTCCCTCCCCTAGATGACAGGCAATCTCATACATTTTACATGTGTTACAATATAACCTAGATACAATATATGTGTGTAAATCCCATTTTCTTGTTGCACGTTAAGTATTAGATTCCGAAGGTGTAACTAACCTGGATAGATAGACAGTAGTGCTAACAATTTGCATTCACTTCCCAGTGTTCCTTCTCTGGGTATAGTTGTTTCTGTCCATCATTGATCAACTGGAAGTGAATTGGATCTTCTTTATGTTGAAGATATCCACTTCCATCAGAATATATCTTCATACAGTATTGTTGTTGAAGTGTATAGTGATCTTCTGGTTCTGCTCATTTCGCTCAGCATCAGTTCATGCAAGTCTCTCCAAGCCTCTCTGTATTTGTCCTGCTGGTCATTTCTTACAGAGCAATAATATTCCATAATCTTCATATACCATAATTTACCCAACCATTCTCCAATTGATGGACATCCATTCATCTTCCAGTTTCTAGCCACTATGAATAGAGCTGCCACAAACATTTTGGCACATGCAGGTCCCTTTCCCCTCCTCAGTATTTCTTTGGGATATAAGCCCAATAGCAGCAATGCTGGATCAAAGGGTATGCACAGTTTAATAACTTTTTGGGCATAGTTCCAAATTGCTCTCCAGAATGGTTGGATTCTTTCACAACTCCATCAACAATGTATTAGTGTCCCAGTTTTCCCACATCCCCTCCAACATTCATCATTATTTGTTCCTGTCATCTTAGCCAATCTGACAGGTGTGTAGTGGTATCTCAGAGTTGTCTTAATTTGCATTTCTCTGATCAGTAGTGATTTGGAACACTCTTTCATATGAGTGGATATAATTTCAATTTCATCATCTGAGAATTGTCTGTTCATATCCTTTGACCATTTATCAATTGGAGAATGGTTTGATTTCTTATACATTAGGGTCAGTTCTCTATATATTTTGGAAATGAGACCTTTATCAGAATCTTTAACTGTAAAAATGTTTTCCCAATTTGTTACTTCCTTTCTAATCTTGTTTGCATTAGTTTTGTTTGTCCAGAAACTTTTTAATTTGGTGTAATCAAAATTTTCTATTTTGTGATCAATAATGGTCTCTAGTTCTCCCTTGGACACAAACTCCTTCCTCCTCCACAAGTCCAAGAGGTAAACCATCCCATGCTCCTCCAATTTATTTATGATTTCGTTCTTTATGCCTAAATCTTGGACCCATTTTGATCTAATCTTAGTATGTGGTGTTAAATGTGGGTCCATGCCTAGTTTCTGCCATACTAATTTGCAATTTTCCCAGCAGTTTTTGTCAAATAATGAATTCTTATCCCAAAAGTTGGGATGTTTGGGTTTGTCAAACACTAGATTGCTATTTTTATTCACTATCTTGCCCTGTGAACCTAACCTATTCCACTGATTAACTAGTCTATTTCTTAGCCAATACCAAATGCTTTTGGTGACTGTTGCTTTATAATATAGTTCTAGATCAGGTACAGCTAGACCACCTTCATTTAAATTTTTTTTTTTCATTACTTCCCTTGAAATTCTCGACCTTTTGTTGTTCCATATGAATTCTGTTGTTATTTTTTCTAGGTCATTAAAATAGTTTCTTGGGAGTCTGATTGGTATAGCACTAAACACATAGATTACTTTAGGGAGTATTGTCATCTTAATTATATTCACTCGGCCTATCCAAAAGCATTGAATGTCTTTCCAATTATTTAAATCTGACTTTATTTTTGTGGCAAGTGTTTTATAATTTTGCTCATATAATTCCTGACTTTCCTTTGGTAGATATATTCCCAAATATTTTATACTATCGACCGTTATTTTGAATGGAATTTCTCTTTGTATCTCTTGCTGTTGGATTGTGTTGGTAATGCATAAAAATGCTGAGGATTTATGTGGATTTATTTTGTGTCCTGCAACTTTGCTAAAATTCTGAATTATTTCGAATAGCTTTTTAGCAGAGTCTTTGGGGTTCTCTAAGTATACCATCATGTCATCTGCAAAGAGTGATAATTTGATTTCCTCATTTCCTACTCTAATTCCTTGAATCTCTTTCTCGGCTCTTATTGCCAAGGCTAGAGTTTCTAGTACTATATTGAATAGTAATGGTGATAGTGGGCAACCTTGTTTCACTCCTGATCTTACAGGGAAAGGTTCTAGTTTATCGCCATTACATATGATGTTTACTGAAGGTTTTAAATATATGCTCCTTATTATTTTAAGGAATAGTCCATTTATTTCTATACTCTCAAGTGTTTTTAGTAGGAATGGATGTTGGATTTTATCAAATGCTTTTTCTACATCTATTGAGATGATCATATGGTTTTTATTAATTTGATTATTAATATGGTCAATTATACTAATAGTTTTCCTAATATTAAACCAGCCCTGCATTCCAGGTATAAATTCCACTTGGTCATAGTATATTATCTTGGGGAATGATTTTCTGAAGTCTTTTTGCTAATATCTTATTTAAGATTTTAGCATCAATATTTATTAAGGAAATTGGTCTATAGTTTTCTTTTTCAGTTTTTGATCTACCTGGTTTAGGTATCAGTACCATGTCTGTGTCATAAAAAGAATTTGGTAGGACTCCTTCAATTCCTATTTTTTCAAATAGTTTATATGGCATTGGAGTTAGTTGTTCTTTAAATGTTTGGTAGAATTCACATGTAAATCCATCTGGTCCTGGGGATTTTTTCTTAGGAAGTTGGTTAATAGTTTGTTCTATTTCTTTTTCTGAGATGGGACTATTTAGACTACTTACTTCTTCCTCTGTTAATCTAGGCAAGCTATATTTTTGAAGGTATTCTTCCATTTCATTTAAGTTATCGAATTTATTGGCATAAAGTTGAGCAAAGTAGCTCCTAACTATTGTTCTAATTTCCTCTTCATTAGTGGTGAGTTCTCCCTTTTCATTTTCAAGACTAATAATTTGCTTTTACTCTTTCCTTTTTTAAATCAGGTTTTAGTCTATTTTGTTGGTTTTTTCATAGAACCAACTCTTAGTTTTATTAATTAATTCAATAGTTTTTTTACTTTCAATTTTATTAATCTCACCTTTTACTTTTTGAATTTCAAGTTTTGTGTTTGTCTAGGTGTTTTTAATTTGTTCCTTTTCTAGCAATTTTAGTTGTAAGCCCAATTCGTTGGCCCTCTCTTTCTCTATTTTATGCAAGTAGGCCTGTAGAGATATAAAACTTGCCCTTATTACTGCTTTGGCTGTATCCCACACATTTTGGTATGATGTCTCATTATTGTCATTTTCTTGGGTGAAGTTATTAATTATGTCTATGATTTGCTGTTTTACCCAATCATTCTTTAGTATAAGATTATTTAGTTTCCAATTATTTTTGGTCTATTTTCCCCTGGCTTTTTATTAATATAATTTTGATTGCATGTGGTCTGAAAAGGATGCATTTACTGTTTCTACCTTACTGCATTTGATTTTGAGGTTTTTATGCCCTAGTATATGATCAATTTTTGTATAGGTTCCATGAACTGCTGAGAAGAAAGTATACTCCTTTCTGTCTCCATTTAGCTTTTGCCAAGATCTATCATATCAAACTTTTCTAGTATTCTATTTACCTCTTTGACTTCTTTCTTATTTATTTTGTGGTTTGATTTATCTAATTCTGAGAGTGCAAGGTTGAGATCTCCCACTATTATAGTTTTGCTGTCTATTTCTTCTTGCAGCTCTCTTAATTTCTCTTTTAAGAATTTAGATGCTGCACCACTTGGTGCATATATGTTTAATATTGATACTGCTTCATTATTGATGCTACCCTTTAGCAGGATATAATGCCCTTCCTTATCTCTTTTTATTAGATCAGTTTTTGTTTTTGCTTGATCTGAGATGGGGATGGCTACCCCTGCTTTTTTGGCTTTGCCTGAAGCATAGTAGATTCTGCTCCACCCTTTTACTTTTAGTTTGAATGTATCACCCTGTTTCAGGTGTGTTTCCTGTAAACAACATATAGTAGGATTCTGACTTTTAATCCAGTCTGCTAACTGCTTCCTCTTTATGAGGCAGTTTGCCCCATTCACATTTATGGTTAGAATGACTAATTCTATCTTGCTTGCCATCCTATTAACCCCTGCTTATGCTTTTCCCCTTTCCTTCTCTCTTACCCCCTTACCCAGTATTAAACTTGTGAACACCACTTGCTTTTCACAGCCCTCCCTTTTGAGTATCCCTCCCCCACCTTAAAGTTCCTCTTCCTATTTTACCCCTTTTTCTCACAATTTCTGTATTGCGTTCCCCTTAGCTTACTCCTTCCCTCTCACTTTTCAATGAAGTGGAAGAAGTTTCACCATAAATTGAATATTTCTATTGATACACACTATGTTCATCTCCCTCCTTTCTTTCTCTCAGATATAATAGGTTACCTTTGCCTCTTCATGAGATGTAGTACCACCACTTTACCCTTTTTTATGATATAATTTCCTTTCCACCTCCAGTTTCTAGGAAAAATTATACATATGTTCTTTACATATTTTTATGGCAGAAGTATAGTTCTCAAGATTTCTTTTTACCTTTTTAGAAATCTCTTG
Organism: Sminthopsis crassicaudata; assembly: GCF_048593235.1. NCBI lineage: Eukaryota > Metazoa > Chordata > Mammalia > Dasyuromorphia > Dasyuridae > Sminthopsis > Sminthopsis crassicaudata. The sequence continues at coordinate 400,616,646 of NC_133619.1, read as the reverse complement.
AGTTCTGTATTTGAAGATCAAACATTTTATGTAGGTCTGGTTTTTTCACCAAGAATAGATGGAATTCATTTATTTCATTAAATGTCCATCTTCTTCCCCAGAAAACCATGCTCATTTTTGCTGGGTAAGTTATTCTTGCCTGCATACCAAGTTCCTTAGCCTTTTGGAATATCATGTTCCAGGCCCTTCATTCTTTTAATGTGGATGCTCTAGATCCTGGGTTATCCTTATTGTGGCTCCTCCATATCTGAATTGCTTTTTTCTAGTAGCTTCCAATATTTTTTACTTTGTCTGATGGTTCTTGATGCTAGCTTTCGGGGGTTTTATTCTTCACCTCTTGTGTTTACACCCTCTCCGCTGCTCCTGGCTTGCTGCCAAGACGGAATATCCACACTAGGGTAAAAGTCTTTTTGCAGAAATGGCAGAGATCACACCCCTCCCCTCTCTGGTCTAAGCTGTGTGAGCTGCCTGTCTCTCTCTGGCTGCCTGCCCTCAGTCTGCACCCAGTCTGTTCGACCCTCCCCCGAGCAAACACAGACCTTCTCTGGCGAATTCAAGGATGTCGTCTCTTGGTGATTATTTGTGGGTTTCTTGCTGGTCAAGCATTAACTCTGAGGCTTGTCATGAAGAAAGTCCTAAGAGAAAACATGGAGCTCAAGCAGCTGTCTGCCTCCACGCCGCCATCTTGGCCGGAAGTCCCCAAACCTCAATCATCTTGTTTTTGTTCTTTCTACTTATGTTGTGGTCATTGTTTATGTTGTCTTCCTACTTCTATTTATTTCTCTTTTCACTAATGCATATAAAATTTCAATTATTTCTCTTTTTTCATCATAGTAATTATTTCTTACATCACAGTAATAATTCTATTCCATTCAGATTCCTTAATATGCCTATTCATTTTTTCATGTCATGAACATCTGCTTTGTTTCCAATTCTTTGCTATTACAAAAACTGTTATTGTAACCACATCCTGCCTTGGAGACATAAACTTTTCTGTTTTTCCTTTCTTTCTTTCTTTCTTTCTTTCTTTCTTTCTTTCTTTCTTTCTTTCTTTCTTTCTTTCTTTCTTTCTTTCTTTCTTTCTTTCTTTCTTTCTTTCCTTCTTTCTTTCCTTCTTTCTTTCTTTCTTTCTTTCTTTCTTTCTTTCTTTCTTTCTTTCTTTCTTTCTTTCTTTCTTTCTTTCTTTCTTTCTTTCTTTCTTTCTTTCTTTCTTTCTTTCTTTCTTTCTTTCTTTCTTTCTTTCTTTCTTTCTTTCTTTCTTTCTTTCTTTCTTTCTTTCTTTCTTTCTTTCTTTCTTTCTTTCTTTCTTTCTTTCTTTCTTTCTTTCTTTCTTTCTTTCTTTCTTTCTTTCTTTCTTTCTTTCTTTCTTTCTTTCTTTCTTTCTTTCTTTCTTTCTTTCTTTCTTTCTTCCTTTCTTTCTTCCTTTCTTTCTTCTTTCTTTGCAATTGGGGCTAAGGGACCTGCCTAGGGTCACACAGTAAGTATTTTGTTTCTGAGGCCGGGCTTGAACTCAGATTTTCCTGACTTCAAGGCTGGTATACTATCCACTGCACCATCCAGCTGCCCCCCCCCTCCCCTTTTAAATTATTTATTTATATTTTTAATTTGGAAAAAAAAGAGTAAGAAAAAAAATAAAACAGAAAAGAAATACAAAACAAAATAAAGCAAAATTAAAGAGAACATTGTCATGTGCCCAGCAAAACATCAGGGAAGATTCAAAATATATGATATCAAATTATGAAATCAAGAAAGTATATATATTAGTAGAAGAAATTATATTAATGAATGATCATTTTTTCTTTACTTTTTTGTAAATTTTTTGGTTCTCTATTGTGTATCTTATTTATTTTATTCTTTTTTTCCCCCTTTCATCCCCTCTCCCACTCCCAAGTAAGCTATATTTAAGAAAAAATATATTTAATATATAGATATACACATACACACACTCACATCCACACCCACCCCACATACACACACATGATCCTTGTTGCCTCTTTCATTAAATTCTGCTCCATAATGCCTTGCTATTACTTAATTTCTCCCCACCCAAGTTTCCCTCCTTGTCTTCTCTCACCCATTGCTTTACCATCTGCCAATTTCTCTCCCATTCTTTCTTTATAGATTTTGGAGGGTACTATACCCTTCATAGTATATATGTAGTGTTGCCTATTGAACCCATTCCCAATATGAGTAGGTTTTCAGAACTATGAGCCCTCTTTCCCCCTCTAATATCTCTGTATCTATTCTTCCTCTGCACCTCATTTGCATAACATAATTGCTATTTTACCTTAACTCTGCCAATCTTTCTTTTGAGCTACCCTATTGTTGATGTAAATATATATATATATATATATATATATATATAAACATAAATCATTTATCTATGTTTAAAGTTTGTCCATGTTAAATTCCTTAAAATTGATTTTTAATATTGGATCTTATATGTTAAATTTTCTGTTCTGTTTGGTTGATAGAAAATTCTGAAAATCTTCAAGTTGCTGAATGTCCATTTTTTCTCATTCAATAAATTATAGATAAATTTGCTGGATATGATATTTTTGGCCACAGGCCTAATTCTTTTGATTGTTGACAGATATGATTCCAGATCCTGTGGTCTTTTATTGTAGCTGTTGATAAGTCTTGTATAATTCTAATTGCAGCTCCAGTGTATTTGAATTTTTTTTTTTCTTGTTTCTTGCAACATTTTCTCTTTGATCTGGGGGTTTTGAAATATGGCAATAATACTCCCATGAATTTTCCACACACAATATCTTTGAGGTAGTAATTGATGGGTTTTCCCCCCTATTTTTACTTTTACCTCATGTTTTATTATTCTAAGACAATTTTCTTGGATTATTTCCTGCATTATTGTGTCAAGGTTCTCATTTTGGTCACAACTTTCTGGCAGTCCAATTATGCTTATATTTTCTCTTCTTTATCTGTTCTCCAAATCTGTTATTTATCTAATGAGGTCTTTCACATTCTGTTCTATTTTCTCATTCTTTATAATCTATTTTGTTCTTTATTGGTCTCTCATAGCTTCACTGGCTTCTGCTTGCCCAATTCTAATTTTCAAAGCATTATTTTCATCTTTGAGACTCTGTACCTCTTTTTCTAGTTGGTTAAGTTTTTTCCATAAGCTTCTTGTTTTTCTTGGATGATTTTTTTTTTTTTTTTTTTAGTTTTTTCACAACGTGCCTCATTTGATTTTTGAATTCTTTTTTCCTGTTCCCATAATATATTTCAATGATAGGATTCTCTCTTCTTTACTGATTGTTTTTTTTTTTTTAATAAGAGATATCTTCCAACTCCACAAATAGTCTTGGAAGTGAAAGTCTCTGTAATTTCTGCTGAGGTTCCAGCCACAAGCAGCTAGCCCAAAGGTGCCCCACTTGGCAATTCTGTAGAGCTAGCCCAGAGGTGTTTGCACTTCAGGCAGGTTAATCCTGGCCCACAGTCTTTCTTCAGATCTTTTTGGATTATATCAGGAGGACTCCTGTTCTGCCATGAATCTTCTTGATTTGTGGGGGAAATCAAGAAAGTTTGAAATTTACCCAACTATTCCATTCTCTTTCCAGAATCCTCCCCATGAATTTTTCTGTATGAAATACAGGCATGTGTCTATCCAAGCTAAATGTTGGAGTATTCTTGTTGAATATCCTTTCTGTGTTTTGGCTAAGTAAACCTATTTTTTTCAGATTCTTAAATGTGCACCTTATTTACTTTTTAAATTTACTTATTTTATTTCAAACATTAAATATTAATCAAGAGAGTACTGGCCCACCCCTACAAAAGGGTATAAACATTTGGGGTTGATTTTTCTATTTTGGTATATTCCACATTTTTCCTCTACAATTTCTAGGTTCTGGTTTAGATGACCCATGAAAGATTGTAGAGAAGCTCAGCTCTGTCACATAAACCCAAGCAGGTAGCTGAAAAGAGCTTCAGAAAGATTAAGTGTAAAGAAAACCAAAGAGAAACATAAGAATTGCTTTCTCAAACCATTCTGTCAATAACTACACAAAAGAGATGTCCAGAAGCCAATGAAAGCTGGTAGAGAAACTGCAGTGGGGAAGCTACCACAAGTACAGGTAAATGGGCAAACAATGGTAAGTCCAGGGAAGCCAGAGCATGCTCCTACACATGGGCCAAATTGGTTAGTCAGTTCTTTGAATAGAAAAGTTTCAAGCCATTATGAGTTCTAGTAATCAGTGATTTGATGCCATATTCTGGCATTAGCTTGTTGGAATAGCAGCAAGAGAAAAATTACTTATAATTCACTTGGCAAAGAGATGCACCTGACTGTAATTCAATGGAGCCTTGAGATATGGCAAGAAAAAGGGCCAAGTCAGTGCCTGGCAAAAGAATTTGGAGATGGTAGGTAGGGAGGGAAGGCTATAAAAGAAGCTGTAAATTAGGATAATAGCCAGAATTTCATTATCAGACCTATCAAGGACATGGCAGGAGAAGGAAACAACTCCCAGTTGAATATCATGCAAAGAGAAAGAAACCAAGTGCAGAACCTTCTGTGGATCAGCAAGAGACTGAGTCAGGTAACTAGATAATGTAGGGCATAGAATTCTGGAGTCAGAAGATTTGAATTCAAATATTACTTTAAATAATTAGTAGCTGTATGATTTTGAGAATGTCAACTTCAATTTGCCTCAGCTTTTTCAACTGTAAAATGGGTCTATTTATAACACTTACCTCCCAGGATCAAGGTTGATAACATTTGTAAAGCACTTTCTATAGTGCTTGTCATATGTATAATGCTGGCTATTATTTTTATTATAATACTTATTATTGGAAACCAAGGATTAGAGCAGAGTACACCTCATTCAGTATCCTGACTATAGAGGAAATAGGCCCAAATAGAACCTACTTGGTCTATACAAAAGTGCCATGGGGGAATTGACCTGAATTCTAAATCCCATCCAAGAAATGAGACTGAAAATGTTAGGAAACAGAGGAAAACAAGAAATGCAGTAAGAAAATACTATAGGTTAAAAGAAACTTCAAAGACAGTTTTCCCATGTATAAAATAAATGGATTAGACTCAATGACCCTGAATATTCTTTCTAGTTTTAAGAATTAAAAAAGAGAACAATCTCACAATAACTACAAGTTGTGACTCAGAAGAAAAAAAATCTTGACCATAAGACTGCAAGAAAGTCTGAATGAATTGGTGGAAGAGATAAAAATGAGATTAGAAATTAAATTAGAGTTCAGGAGGAAAAAAATTGAAAAGAAAAAATTGAAATAGCTTAGAATAGAGATGGAAATCATTTCCTAAGTACTGAACTCCCAGAAAAAAAATGAAAAGAAGCAAACTAAATTCACTGACTTCATGAGATAATGAGAAATATTACAAAAAAAAGTCAAAGACTGAGAGAGAAGGAAAACAGGTTAAGAAGAGATAATTTAAGAATTCTCAGATCCTTTGAAAGCCATAACCATACAAAACCCCCAGATGTTTATTTCAAGAAACCATAAAGAAAAGCACCCAGGTCTAATAGACCTAGTGAATAAAACAAAAATAGAAAGACTAAATCAGGCACATAGTTTCATCGGTGTAGGGTTCTGGGCTAAGTGCATTTTCAGATCAGACAGTAAGGATTCAGGTAGAAAGGGGGAAACTCCCTTGGGAATTTTGGGTTCATACTAGGCCAAGGTAGTGCTGTTGATGATGCTCTTTTGACCAAGAAGGCTTCCTGGAAGAAGTGAGACTTCAGCAAATCAGGATGTCTGATTGTCTTGTAACAGAACTGAAGAGCAATATGTCAGAGAACAAGCAAGCCTCTGGTGTGTTTCCATAATACAGAAAAGATAGATTCAAAGCCATCACAGTGACATATAATGCATTTTACTCTATAATAGCTCGTTTGTTTATGTAGAGTAGATAATTCAATTATAATAGAGATGATTCAATTCATATTATTTTAGCCCAATGGAAAGTTATTTAATTTTTAAGTTTTATTAATACCTCTCTCAATATCATATTCATTTCTATCATATGTAAAAAAGAAACTGATCAAACAAACCAGTTAGATGGAATGGTAAACAATCTGTAGCTGTAATTCCCCAATACTCTTCTGAGTATGGAGGTGAGAAAAGTGTTTCATAGATTATTCTTGGAGATCAAGATTTGCAGTTACAATTAATCAGTTTGACTGCCTTTTAGTGCTATTTTCCCCCCAATGGTTTTTTTTTTCTTTTTTTGATAGCTTTTTATTTTCCAAATATATGCAAAAATAGTTTTCAGCATTCACCCTTGCAAAACTTTGTGTTACAAATTTTTCTCCCTCCCTTCTTCCAATCCCCTTCCCTAGACAGTGAATAATCCAATATATGTTAAACATTATAATTCTTCTATGCAAATTAATACATTTATCATGCTAGTACTATTTTTCTTTTACACAATTGAAGCTAATATTTTATATTTTTCTTATTCTACTTCTTTCCCTTTGTATCAGTTAATTCAAGCTTCCCAATTTACACAGATCACTGATTTTTTACCCTTAGAACTAGAAAGTATTAGAAGTCATTGAGTCTATCCCATTCATGTTACACATGGGAAACTGAGGCCCCGAGAGGCCCAAGATGACATAGGTACTGAGTAGTAAATCCTGGATTTACTAATTCTTCACACTTGTTTCTCATGGCCTAATAAAACCATGCATATGTAACAAAGAAATAAAATATAATAAAATTGCATTTTTATATTATAATTTGTTCAGCCGGCTCTCAAGTGATAAACATCCATTTTATTCCAAATTTTTTCCCTTTGTCACCACAAAAGGTGCTGTAACAATTTTTTTTTTTTTTTTTTTTTTTGGCACAGGATGCTGATTTTTGATACTTGCTCACCCTGTCCTCACTTTCATTTATTTGAAATTTCCCAAGCATTGGGAACTCTCTGGAGCAGTTTGCCCTTTAAGTGACCATCTCAGGGCTAATTTATCTTCTTTCCTTACTTGTGAACCCTTGATCTAGAATATCCGCTTTTTTTGTCGAAGAAAAGAGTGACTTCCTGTGACGTGATATAATTTTCACCAAGGCGAAACATATGTTGAGTCCTGCATGCAGAATAATAGTCAGAAGCTGAGAGCTAGTGCTGCCTGACACATGACAGGAAACAGCAGAAGAGGTTAGCAACTCTCCACAGCCAATCACTCCTGGGATCCATGAGGAAAAAGAGAGAAAACCAGATCAAAACAAAACACCATCTTTAAGGTGACTTTTTAAAAAGCATCACTAAAATTAAAAGGCTAGAAAAATTTTTAAAAAATATAATTCTCTTCAATGGAGCATTCAGTTCTTCCTAAGGGACAGTACAGGGTTGTCCCAAAAGTCTTAGTGCATTTTAAGCTTTAATAAGCTTAATTTTGGGGGAAGAAGGAATGAGTTTGCTGCATTTAAGTTTGCTTAAAATGGCACTAAAGCATTTGGGATAATATATGCTTGCTGCTTAAGAGTGCAAAGAAATTCAGCAAATTCACTTTTTAAAAAAATTAATAAGAATAAATATTAATTTCTTTAAACCCTATCATCATTAATCACCATTGAGTACTACTCTTATTCCAGACACTACATAGACCATGGATCAGGTCTTTAGGCATTAAAAGGAACAATAAAGAATCACTCTCCTTAGAAATTATTTTTTCTTTCAAGTTATACCTATACCCAATCAATTCTTTAAGATTCTAGTTGCAGAACAGGTTGTGATTTTTATTGGTGAAGGGAGTTTAATTTATGGGGATTTCTTATATCAAAATTGTAGATCCAGTTCCTTTTGGTTTGCTTTTGCCCCCTTCTCTCTTAAAGGAGAGGCAGTACAGTGTAGTGGCTAGAGCACTGGCCTCAGACTCAGGAAAACTTGTTCAAGCTCTGCCTCTGATACATGTTTGCTATGTGACTACTCAAGAGATAACTTCACATCCCAATGTTCTGAAAGATATCAAAAGTCTAATCTCTGTACATCAAGATCTCTGAAGGCCACATATTGCCTTAGAGAACTTCCTATTTACTTTATCTCTGTTTTATTTTCTTTTTATTTATTTTGATAAGTATTTCTCAATGCTATTTTAATCTGGTTCAGGCTGTACCTCTTTAGACTTCTCTGGCAAAGCAACTATCTAAGAATGTAAGTAACAGTGTTGTAACTGCTCTGTTTTAGTGAGAATTGTTTAAACCAAGGAGATAACAAGGAGAGTTAAAAGAAAAAAAGTACAGGTGCACATGTTTCAGAGAAGAGAATCTGGTAGAATCCAGAAGCAGCAGATTAGCCTAAATGACTTCCCATGTTTCCTTCCAGTCTTGTTATTCAAAGCTGTATGTGTATTCTCTTTGATATTTTCTGGGTCTCAGTTTCTCCATCTGTTAAATAAAGGCATTGGACTAGAGCAAGGCTTCTTAAACTTTCCCCCCCCCCCCCTTGTGACCCCTTTTTACTTGAGAAATTTTTACTTGATTCCAGGTATACAGGTCTATAAAATAGGTATAAAACCAAATATTTTCTGATAACAAATCATAATTTCATGACCCTCACATTCAGTTAAGATACTCCATATGAAGTTGCGACCCACAGCTTAAGAAACTGGAGATTAGATTGTCTCTACAATCCTTTTCTATCTCTAGATCTATGACCATCTATGATTTTCACATCATCCATGATCACCTCAATAATTTGCTTTTACAGTCTCTTAATCTCTTTGAATAACCTTGGCTCTATCTCTGATCTGGAAGCTGCAATACATATATATATATATATACATATATATATTATTATATATATCATTTATATTCACTATTTAAACCCTTTGTTTCCAAGAAAGATTGATCTGTCTTCACCCATACAAACCTTTAGTGTTCACTCCTGTTTTGCTTGGGAGAGGATGAATGAATGAGTACTTGCTTCAGCACTTCAGAAAAGTTGCGAATCCTAGATTTAGTTCTATACATCTGTGAAGTTGTACTTGGATATTTTTTTGGTCTCTTTGAAATAATCCTACATAACACAGAATCTCAGAGTTGGAAGACACCTGAAATATCATTTAGTCTAACCTTTTTCCTGAATCTCCTCTACACATCCCTGGCATATAGTAGGTGTTTAATAAATGTTTATTGGTTGAAATGCTTTTTAAGTGGTTACCTAATTGCAGCTTAAAGATTTTAGATCTCTAATTTTCCTGCTTTTTTTCATATGGAGTTAAAATCTGCTCCTCTGCAACTTCCATCTATTTCATTTGTGGCAGAGCTGGATTCTGCCAGAAGTCATCTAGTCTCTCCCTCTGACTCTTAGCAGGTAATCAAAAGGCCTCAAAGGATCAAAGGTCAGCCTAATTTTAGAGATTTCCTGAGGAAGAGGGAATTCTACTGCTATTCTTTTTCTCTTTCAGGCTAACCTAATCTAGTGATTCAAAACTTCATAAAGACAGAAAAAGTGTGTGTCTAATATGAATTCCTTCTGTCTTTACTTAAGGTCATTTCCCTTATTTTGACCTCAGGAAAGCTGCTTACCATTGTCGCTAGAATCTGTCATGTACCTGAAAGGCTTATTATATCCTCTGTATTATCTTCTATTCACCCCAGTCTTTCCTTTATGGTAAAAAAAATAATCCTAATTTCTTCAGTCATTCTCCAGCCAGTCCCATGACCAAGTCTCAAGTGAATGGGCACTTCTTTCATCATCCTTCTAGAAACGGAGCTAGACTTTTCAACTCTTTAGAAGACCTTAATGTTAAATAGTACTTCAGCTGAATTTTTATAGATATGGCCACCAAAATTTAGAGTAGAGATGAACTTTTAAGACCTCCTTTAATCCCATGAAAACAATATATTAAATCAAGTTTTTCTAGAATCATAGAATCTTAGAGCTAGAAAGGAAGTCAGGAGTCATCATTTCTAGACTATACCTGAACAATAATCCCCTCTAATAATTAATATTTATATGACACTACCTAAATTATCTCTTTTGATTCTCACAAAATTCTTGTAAGGTAGATGCTATTATCATCCCTGTTTTCCAGATGAGGAAACTGAGGCTGAGCGAGAGCTAAAGTGATTTGCCTAGGGTCACACAGCTGGCATATGTCTAAGACAAGGTTTGAATTCAGGTCTCTCTGACACCAAGGATGCAAAGGGCTAGAACTGAGCAATGCACTTGGATAATGAAGCACGTGAGACTAATTGCCAATTGGACAGTTCCCTATTAACTTGTTTGAAGGTTGACCCTCCCCAGCTGTTCTGTGCTGACTTGATTGGTGGGACAAAGAGGGGGAAGTGACTTGTGTGGGAGGAGTAAGAGAAACTTGGGTGGTGGAACTCTAGCTCACTTGCACTCGTGACCTGGCGTTGGAGGCGACGGTAAAGATCTAGAATAAAGACATTTAGTGGTCCTGACTCCTGCTGATTTCTGGAAAGATAGAGTTCCAGCATTTGGCGCCCAACTCACGCCCTCCCTGACATCTCAGGAAGGGAGACAAGGTCAACAGTCTTATTTATTGTATCTCCTTGCTTCCTCTACAATGTCCCTTTTTTTCAAAACATGGGAATCCCTCTACCTCCTCCCAACCAGCCTATTCCAGCCTGGGATAGCTCTTTTAAGAAGTTTTTCCTGACATCAAGTTTAAATCTGTCTTACTACTATTCTCCCCATTACTTCAAGTTTTGCTATATTTCTATATAACAAAGAGAGAAGGAGATCTAAGGAGAACAAATCTAATTTATCCTCCATGAAAAAATCTTTTAAACCATTGTAGACATATATCATGTCTTGTTTTTCTAGATTAAATTCCCTCAATTCCATCTCTAGATCTATGACCATCTATGATTCTCCCAACATCCATGATCACCCCAATAATTTGCTTTTACAGTCTCTTATTCTTTTCGAACAACCTTGGCTCTATCTCTGGTCTGGAAGCTGCACATACATATATACATACATCTATCTATCTATATCATTCATGTTCACTATTTAAACCCTTTGTTTAATAGCTCTTCACTATCCTTCACTATCCAATATCATTCATCTTTTGTAGCCTCACAGTGTCTTTCCTGAAACATGGTACCCTAACTTTAAAATGGCAGCCAGGTGGTGCAGTGGATAGAGCATTGGGCACGGAATCAGACAGAAAGACTCCTCTTCCTGAGTTAAAAGCTGGCCTCAGACTCTTAGTACCTGGATAACCCTGGGCAAGTTATTTAGCCCTATTTGCCTCAGTTTCCTTATATGTAAAAATGGGCTGGAGAAGGAAATGGAAAACCACTCCAATATTTTTGCCAAGAAAAGCCCAAATGAGATAACAAAGGGTCAAACATAGCTAAAACAACTGAAAAACAACAACAAGAAGTTTAACAATATTTCATTATGAATATTACTCCCCATTAATAATGTAGCCTGAGATTACAGGAATGTTGTTGGCTACTAGCACACATTGTTGATCCATACTCAGCTCACAATTTATTTGATCCTCCTAATCTTTTTTTTTTTTTTATGAATGTCTACTCATGCTTCTCCTCTCTTTTCTCCCTTTATTTAGGAAGTTGGTTTTGAAGCTAAACATGTTTTACATTTATTCCTAATCAATTTATTATGTTTGACCCCAAATTTTAAACTATTGCTATCTTTTCTGAATAAAAATGTCATCTGACACACTAGCTATCTCTTATCATTGTCATCTGTAATTTTTATGTGTATCTATCTGTAGTTTTATCCAAGTTATAGTTAAAAATATTAAACAGCATGGGACAGATCTCTAGGTTACTTCACTAGAGACCTCCTTCCAAGTCGATATTGAACCACTAATTTCTGAACTTTTGAGTCTAGTTTTTCAACTAGTTTTAAATCCATATTCCTCTACTATCATCTGGTACACATCTTTCCATCTTGTAATAAAAAGGGCACAAAGGACTTTGTAAAGTGCTTTGCTAATATCCAGTTAAGCTATAACCATGCCATTCATCTGACCCATCATTCTAGGAAAACTGCCAAAAAAGGAAATTGTTAGTCTCTTATGGCCTATTCTTGACAAAGCCATACTAGCAATTTGTGATTTTTGCTTCCTGTTTTATTTCCCACCTGACTGTTGGACTTAACTGTGATAACCAGAAACTCATCTTCTTACAAAAATCAACTCTGAAATTCATGCCTATTTAGGTACCTATTGTACCTAAGTGTATCCCTTACACCTAACTCCTTCCTTCTCCCTGATTGGAAGGGGTGGGGAGAGTACTCAGAAAACACTCAGCTACAGGATTTCGTCATGTCCTGAACAACAGGAATCTTTTCCCTTCTATACACATATGCACACCCTTTACTTTCTTTTTCTGTTTTGTCTTCTCCCATTAGCCTTGAAAGAAGGCAGGAATTATATTTTGTCCTTTTTTTTGTATCCTCAGTGCATAGCACAATAACTGGAATACTACAAGAGCTTAATGTTTATTGACTGAGTGATTGACTCTTCTGGTAGTTCATAGCTTCAGTAAAACCCTCTAGAATTTCCCCAGTGATCAAAGTCAAGTTCAATGACCTATTTTGGAGTGAATTTCTCATTTATAGGAAGAAAAAAATAGGAAATACATTGCAATAGACATATGGGCGGAGATTGTCATTGATCAAAAAGTAATATAACAATAATAATAGCAATAGTAACTTCTATCCTTTTTGGTTTAAGAGCATTTTATGCACACTATTTTGTGTTTGATTTGATTTGATTTGATTTGATTTGATTCTCACAATAATCCTGAGATAAGTGGTATAACTATTATTATCTACATTTTATAGATGATGAAACTCATCAATATAAAGTGATTTGAGCAAGGCTAATACTTGGTAAGTAATGGAACTAAATCTTAAATACAAGTTTGACAATGTCTAAACTTTTTTCCATTATATGTTTTTCTATCATGTGTTAGGTGATGTAGGGGATAAGGAGAAAGTATGACACAATTTCTTTTTTCAAGGAAGTAGCAATCAATTTGGCAAGTTAAGACTTAAGGAAATTTTTTAAAAATCCCTGTTGGATTCACCACAGCATATGTTCCAGACCTTTACTAGATTCTTCAAGTCCCCAAACCTATCCCCTTTCCTCCTCTGAACAGATGGTCTTTCTACTATTTTACTGAGAAGATGAAGCCCATGTTGTTGTAAACTCATTTTCTTTCTCTAATCTATAGCTCAAAAAATGTTTTACTGAAATATATTTTTACTGCCACTATTTCCTCCTATGCATACAACTGAAACTACTTTTCCCTATGATCACTAACATCTCCTAATAGCAAAATTCAATATACTTCCCCCTACCAGATCCTTCTTTTTGACCTCTCTATAACATTTAACACTCTGGATAACTTTTTTCTTCTCAAAATTATCTCCTCTCTTGGATTCCACAATGCTATATTGCCCTGGTTCTTCAGCCCTCTGTTCATCTCCCTGTATATGTTCTTTACCAGAGATATCATCTGTTCTCATGATCTTTACCGTTTTACCTTCTTAGAAGATACCCAAATATACATCTCTAGCTGTAATCTTAATGGCTGTCATCTATAACTTTCAGATGGACCTCTCTGTTTAGATGTTCAATAATCACCTCACAAAACTCTGTCTTCCATAGAATTCATTTTACTTTCTTTGTATCCTTAGTGATGGAGATGAAAGAAGTTAGGACATTTTGTTACACTTAGCTCCACTTACAATATTACTTATGAGAAAGGAAGATGACATTTAGAAACTTTCTGTCAACATAAGGAACTGAACAAAGTTACTAGTTGATCTTGAAGGGTAACCTTGTTTCAAAATGAGGCATATGAGATGATTGACCTCACCAATACTTTTTTCTCTATTTCTGTGCCTGAGATTAGTCAGGAGCAGTTTGATTTGACCAGGAAGAATTCAGAACACTTTTTTGTGGTCCTTCTTCAGGGCTACTTGAACTTTCCCTCATATTGTTAGTCATCAGTCAATAAGCACTTGTTAAAGCCCTTCAGAATGTCAGACACTATATTAAGTACTCTTACAAAGAAAGGTAAAAGTCCCTTCCTTCAAGGAGCTCACAATCTAACAAGGGGAAACAAAATGCAACAACTATGTACAAACAAAATATGAACAGAAGAAATTGGTGATAGATAACAAAAGAAAGGCACTAATATATAGGAAGATGGCTAAATGCTTCTTGGAGAAGGTGGGACTTTAGCTAAGATTTGAAAGATGCCAGAGAGGTTAGGAGGCAGCGATGAGAGAGGGTCTTCTAGGCATGGGAGAGAACCAGAGAAAATATCCAGAGTCAGGAGATGGAGTGTCATGGCTGAGGAGGAATAAGGAGACTGATGTCACTGATCACAGAGGACCTAGTGTGTGTATGTGTGTGAATGTGTATGTTATGTTCATACATATATGAAATGTACAATGACTAAAATGGTAGGATGGGGCCAAGTTACAGAGGAATTTATAATCCAAATGGAATCTTGAAAATTATCAGAAACACTGGAGTTGATTGAATAGGAAAGTGACATGGTCTGAGTGTTTTGGGAAGATCAATTTGACATCTGAGGTCAAAATAAACTCATATGACAAGAGATTTGAGGCAGGCAGATCCATAAGTAGGCTGTTGCAATAGTCCAGACATGAAGAGGTGTGAGCCAGTAACAGGGCAGTGTCAGTGTCAGAGGAGAGAAGGGGGGCTTATATGAGATATTCTTCAAAGATAAAACAACAGGACTTAAAAATTGATTGGCTATGTGAGAGAAAATAAAGAATACAGGATGATATTTTAATTGTGAGACCAAATAATTAAGAAGATGGTGCTATTCTTCATGAAAAGAAGGATGTGTAAAAAGAGGGGATGATTTGGGGGAAATATTGTGAGTTCTTCAAATATGTTGAATTTAAGATTTTTTTCAAAAGAGAAAAAGTAATTTGAGATGTCCAGTTTGAGATGCTGGACCAGAAGAGAGAAGTTAGGGTTAGAAAGTTAAACCTACAAATCATTTGTGTAGTGATGGGAGTTGATGAGATCACCAATTAATCTAGAACAGAAGAACACTAAAAGACAGCACCTTTAGTGGGCATGACCTGAATGAGGATCCAAGAAAAGGACACTGAGAAGCAGCAGTCATGTAGGAGGGACAGCCAGGAGACAGTATATAATGAAAACCTAGAGAAAACAGAGTATCAATAATAAGTGAATCATCAATTGTGTCAAAGACTACAGATGTCAAAAAGATGTGGATTTTAAAAAGCTATTGGATTTGGCAATGAAGAGATCAAACTTTGGAGAGGGTAGTTTTTATTTAATGATGAAGTAGAGAGACAGGCTGCTACTGCCAGATTAATCTTTAAAGAGGAAACTTTGCATATCTCTTCTCTGCTCAAAAACTTTCACTTATCCCTATTGACAAAAGAATCAAGTTCAAAGTCCTTAATCATGTATATTTATCCTTCAAATACCCAAGTGTTCCAGTTTTTCAGTCTATTCAGTTCCCATGACCTATGCCTCCTTTCCACTTGAGATGGTCATACCCTTGATCTTGCCATCCCCCTCAAGTGTTCTACTTCATGTTCACAAATGCCAAAATTCCTTTATCTGATCCTAATCTTTATAATTCCATATTTCTCTATGCCTTACAAACTTGAACCCTGTATCATCCTGAATCATCCTCATCATGATCTACAAGCCCTCATCCCATCAATTTTTTCCAAAGCCATTATCCATGCCATGGTGAAAGTCTCCCATTCTCTCTATTTAACTCTTTGGTGAACTGATTCAACTAAATTGTTTTCTTGTTTCCTCTGATCTCCTTTCTTCTTTATTATATTTGCTAGCACACCTTGCCAAAACCCAACCCAGGATTACTCCCATCACCTACCCTTTTGTTCTGATATACATATTGTTGAATGGAACTGGAAGAAATCATGAACTTATGCTGATTGGATCCACTGCAGATTTATGCTTCATAATCTCAAATGGATCCTCACTGGAGTAATGTATCTCTTTAACTCTTCTCATCTCCTTTGATGCCTTCCTGATACCTCTTCCCCAACTATTATAGCTAAGGTTTAGTTTGCTCCTCAAATCAAGAACATTTGATGAGAGCATTTTCATCTCCTCTCCTCCCTATATCCCATCCCTTGTACATCTTCCTCTTCTATCTCTTCATTTATTTTTGCCTCATATAAAGAAGTGGCTATCCTTCTCATCTTTTCCAGCAGATTGCCCCTATCATCACCCCTATTCTCTCTTATCTACAATTCTCCCTATCTACTGATTTCTTTTCTGTTTTCTATAAGATGTCCATATCTCCCTCTTCCTTAAAGAGTACTCATTTAATAGGACCATTCCTGGCATTATCTTGTATCATTCCTACCCTTCTTAACTTGAAGAATTGAAGACTTGGTTCTATCACTTTCTTTTCTCTCATTTCTTCTCAAAATAGCAATCTGCTTCTGATTTCATCATCTAATGCCAAAGTCACTAATGAGCTCTTCATAGCGAAGTCTCATGACCTTTTCTCTTTCTTCATCCTTCTTTATCTCTCTTTGGCATTTGATATTTGGTCTCCTCCCAAATACTTTTACCTCTCTAGGCATTCATAGTCCTGCTCTTATTTGATTCTCCTCTTATTGGTTCTCCTCTTACTCATCTGATCATTCCTTCTAAGTCTTTTGCTATCTTTTCATCCAAGATAGGTGATACACCTAAAATCTTTCACTTCACATGCCATTTTTTTTATACTCCTCTAATGTACTGAATGTAAGTAACATTGTGTATTATCATGATACAATCTAGCTGGCAAAAAAAAAAAAAAATAGAACCTTGAAGCTACAGTCTGGAAGCCCTGGTTTTAGGTCCTGTAATAGATCCTAGTTATGTGATCCTTGATAAATCATTCAATTTCTTTGAGCCTCAGTTTAAAATAGGTATAATAATAGTTAGATGCTGAAACTGAACCTAGAGTCAAGCATATCTAAATTCCTATCCATCTTCAGATAATTAGTAGCTGTGTGACTCTGATCAAAGTTACTTCACCACTATCTGACTGTTTTCCCATCTGTAAATGAGAATAATACAGTAATCCCTTCCATATTGCTGGGAATAGGGGCACATTACCCCTGCAATCTGGAAAATCTGTGTATAATTTTTTGGCCCTCTCTTTGTATCAGAGAAGTCTGAATTTTTTTCCTTTATGGGGTATTTACAGTAACTTGCTATAAAATTTGAGTTAAGTATTTGGTCTTGGGCTGTATTGTCTCCCATCCTTCATGTGTCAAATGTAGTTACTTTAAAATTCCCCCAAAATTCCTCTTTAATTTCTCATGATGACCTATGATATATCTAAACCATAATGGGGAAAGTCCCAACATGGAAAGTATAACTTCCTACTTCTTGGGGTTATTGGGAAGATCAAATGACATAATAATTATGAAGTACATAGCATAGTACCTGATTTATAAAGTGATTAAGCACTATAAATTTTAGCTATTATTATTATGTTCACAAACCTTAAAGCTCATATATAAATATATATATGTATATGCATATATATATACATATACATACATACATACATATACATACTATATATATATATATATATGTATATATGTATATATATATATATATATATATATATATATATATATATATATACACACACACATAGTATGACAGATAGAATATCAAACTTGGAATGAATAATACTAGATTTGGGGGCGGAGCAAGATGGTGGAGAAGATACATGCGAATTTGTAAGCTCCCTTCTTCCCTCAATACCAATTAGTTAAATCAGCCTAAAAAATAACACTGGACTGATAAAAACCAGAAGGATTAGAAGCACAACCTACCAGCTGACAAGACTCTGGAATTTCAACAGAAAAGGTCGGTTCCGAGGGGAGGAAAAAAAAAGACCAGCATAGACAGGGTTAGGTGCTAGCACACTGTGCTGATTGGGCTGGGGAGAGCTCTGGGATCAGAGAAGCCACTGAGAGAGAGGAATCTGACACAGTCAGTTAGCTCTTCTCTGCTTATAAAACAACAGTTCAGAAGAGAAATCAAGCCAATTTAAAATATAAAGCCACATCCTAAACCCACCCCAATCCAATGCCTGGGGCTACTCCTTGGGGTAGTTGAGAGCCTGAGCAACTGGGACACAGCCCGAGGCAGCCTCTAATCCACATAGTTCAGGGGCTCAGCTTGAGGCAGTGGAATTCTAGCAACAGCTGAATTCCCAGAGAAGTGGAACTCCCAGAGAAGTGGAAACTTTGTAGTAGGGACTGTGGTTTCTGGGTAGACACTTCCAGTTTGAGCGCAGGGGCTTTTCACTTGAGCTGCTGATATCCACTGCCCCACGGGAGGCATTGACTAGGGTTTGTGACGCTTTCACTGTTCAGCCTTAAACCTCAGGGCAGTAGCTAGGCCACAGAGCGGGGTCCTTCACTGGGCACTCCTCAAAGCTGCAGTGGTGCTAACCACCTCTGAGGCATTTCCAGAGAGGGGGGAGGGGAACTCCCTCCCAGAGCTCTCTCTTAGCTCAGGCACAGGACTCTGCATCCATCAGCTCTGGGAGGAAGCTGGTAAATAAATAAACTTCTTACCCCAAGGACAAACTCCAACAGATTTTTAACAATGAATAAAAAGCTGAAGAGAACTAGTGACACCTTTTATACAGAAAAAGAGCTAGTATCCAACCCCAAGGAAGCCAACTCTAGACAGTCTCCAGATAACACCCTAAAGGGGAATGATACCTGCCCCATCACATAACTCTCTCCTAGAAGAGACTATTAAAAAGTTAAGAGAGTTTGAAGAAAAATGGGGAAAGGAAAGAGAAGCTATGATAGAGAATAACAACATCCTGAAATTTGAGATGGAAAAAATAAAAAATTCACAGCAGATACAGGGAAACAAAATTTGTGAATTATAAAAGGTTAAAAAATCACAGGAAAGTAGGATTTCTGAATTGGAAAAGATAAAAAAGTCTCAAGAAAGTAGGATTTCTGAATTGGAAAAAGAAAATAACTCACTAAAAAAATTAGTGCAATGGAAAAACATTCAACAGAGCAAAACAATTCATTTAAAAACTCAATTGGGCATATACAAAAAGAACTAAAAAATGTGAATGAAGAAAATAACTCATTAAAAATCAGGAATGAACAAATAGAAATGAATGATTCATTGAGAAACCAAGAATCAGTCAAACAAAATAAAAAAAAATGAAAAGCGGGAGAATAATGTCAAATACTTATTGGGAAAATCTATAGACCTGGAATATAGATCTAGGAGAGATAATCTGAGGATCATTGGACTTCCCGAAAACTGTGATCAAAAAAAGAGCCTAGATTCTATTTTACAGGAAATCATCAAAGAGAACTGTCCAGAGATGATAGAAACAGAAGGGAAAATAAGCGTTGAAAGAATTCATCGAACACCTTCTGAAAAAGACCCTCAAAAAAGAACTCCACAGAACATTGTGGCTAAGCTGCAGAACTACCAAATTAAGGAAAAAATATTGCAAGCAGCTAGAAAAAAACAATTTAAATATCAAGGTACCACAATAAGGGTCATGCAAAATCTGGCTGCCTCCACATTAAAAGATTGAAGGTCCTGGAACCTGATATTCCGAAAGGCAAAAGAACAAGGATTGCAACCAAGAATAAACTATCCAGCTAAGTTTAGCATTTTCTTCCATGGAAGAAGATGGTCATTTAATGAAACAGAGGAATTCCATTTGTTTCTAAGACAAAAACCAGATTTAAACAAAAAATTTGATCTACATCCACAAGACTGAAGAGAAGCAGAAAAAGGTAAAAAGAACTCTTGAGAACTGTATCTCTGTTGTGGGTATATAGAAAGTATGCATGGATAATTTGATTTTACTGATATAATATTTTAAAAAAGGGAAGTAGTAAAGGGAAGGAGATAGTATCAGAAAAAGGGGAAGGAGAGATAAAAAGAGGGAAACTACATCCCAAGAAGAGGCATAGAAAATCTACCACATCTGAGGGAATTTAGAGAGGGGGAGAAACATTGTGTGAATCTTACTCTCATCAGAGTAGGGTCAAAGAGTAAATAATTGACATATTTGTTTTTCAGAGAATTTTCTCTCACCTCATTAAAAGGGGAGAGAGAAAAAGGGAAAAGGAAAAGGGGAATAGGGGAAGAGTACAAGAAAGGGGAAGGGACTTAAAAGGAAAGGGGAGGATACTAAAAAGGGAGGGCTGCGCATCACAAGTGGGGTTTATAAATTAAATATTGGGGAAGGGGTTTGGGGGGTCAAAGGATAAAAAAGCATAATCAGGGGATAATATGATGGCAGGAAATACAGAATTAGTAATTTTAACTGTAAATGTGAATGGGATGAACTCTCCCATTAAATGGAGGCAGATAGCAGACTGGATCAAAAGTCAGAACCCTACAATATGTTGTTTACAGGAAACACACTTATAGCAGGGAGGTACATACAGAGTAAAGGTAAAAGGTTGGAGTAGAATCAATTATGCTTCAGGTAAAGCCAAAAAAGGAGGGGTTGCCATCCTTATCTCAGATCAAGCAAAAACAGAAATTGATCTAATTAAAAGAGATAAGGAAGGAAACTATATCCTGCTAAAAGGTAGCATAGACAATGAAGTCATATCAATACTAAACATATATGCACCAAGTGGTATAGCATCTAACTTCCTAAAGGAAAAGTTAAGAGAGTTTGCAAGAAGAAATAGACAGCAAAACTATAATAGTGGGAGATCTCAACCTTACACTCTCAGAATTAGAAAAATAAAACCACAAAACAAATAATAAAGAAATTAAAAAGGTAAATAGAGCATTAGAAAAACTAGATATGATAGACCTTTGGAGAAAACTGAATGGTGATAGAAAGGAGTATACTTTTTTCTCAGCAGTTCATGGAACCTATACAAAAATTGACCATATATTAGGACATAAAGATCTCAAAATTAAATGCAGGAAGGCAGAAATAGTAAATGCCTTCTTCTCAGATCACAATGCAATAAAAACTACATTCAATAAGAAGTTAGGGGTAAATAGACCAAAAAGTAATTAGAAACTGAATAATCTCATCTTAAAGAATGACTGGGTGAAACAGCAAATTATAGAAACAATTAATAATTTCACCCAAGATAATGACAACGATGAGACATTATACCAAAATTTGTGGGATGCAGCTAAAGCAGTAATAAGGGGAAATTTTATATCTTTAGAGGCTTATTTGAACAAAATAGAGAAAGAGAAGATTAATGAATTGGGCCTGCAACTTAAAAAGCTAGAAAAAGACCAAATTAAAACCCCCCAACTAAAAACTAAACTTGAAATACTAAAATTAAAAGGAGAAATCAATAATATTGAAAGTAAAAAAACTGTTGAATTAATAAATAAAACCAAAAGTTGGTTTTATGAAAAAGCCAATAAAATAGATAAACCTTTGGTAAATCTGATCAGAAAAAGGAAAGAAGAAAATCAAATTGTTAGTCTTACAAATGAAAAGGGGGCTCTTTCCACTAATGAAGAGGAAATTAGAGAAATAATGAGTTACTTTGCCCAACTTTATGCCAATAAATTTGATAACTTAAGTGAAATGGATGACTACCTCCAAAAATATAGGCTTCCTAGATTAACAGAGGAGGAGATAAATTGCTTAAATAGTCCCATTTCAGAAAAAGAAATAGAACAAGCTATTAATCAACTTCCCAGGAAAAAATCCCCAGGACCAGATGGATTTACAGGTGAATTCTACCAAACATTTAAACAACAATTAGCCCCAATGTTATATAAATTATTTGAAAAAACAGGGGATGAAGGAGTCCTACCAAACTCCTTTTATGACACAGACATGGTACTGATACCTAAACCAGATAGATCTAAAACTGAGAAAGAAAAGTATAGACCAATTTCCTTAATGAATATTGATGCTAAAATCTTAAATAAGATATTAGCAAAAAGACTTCAGAAAATCATCCCCAGGATGATTTTCTATGACTATGACTAAGATATATATGACTATGATCAAGTAGGATTTATACCAGGAATGCAGGGCTGGTTTAATATTAGGAAAACTATTAGTATAATTGACCATATTAATAATTAAATTAATAAAAAACCATATGATCATCTCAATAGATGCAGAAAAAGCATTTGATAAAATTCAACATCCATTTTTACTAAAAACGCTTGAGAGTATAGGAATAAATGGTCTATTCCTTAAAATAGTCAGGAGCATATATTTAAGACCGTCAGTAAGCATAATATGTAATGGAGATAAATCGGAACCTTTCCCAGTAAGATCAGGAGTGAAACAAGGTTGCCCACTATCACCATTACTATTCAATATTGTATTAGAAATGCTAACCTCGGCAATAAGAGTCTAGAAAGAGATTAAAGGAATAAGAGTAGGTAATGAAGAAATCAAACTGTCACTCTTTGCAGATGATATGATGGTATACTTAGAGAACTCCAGAGATTCTAATAAAAAGTTATTAGAAATAATTCACAACTTTAGCAAAGTTGCTGGACACAAAATAAATCCCCATAAATCCTCAGCATTTTTATACATCACCAACAAAATGCAACAGCAAGAGATACAAAGAGAAATTCCATTCAAAACAGATGTCAAGAGTACAAAATATTTGGGAATCCATCTACCAAAGAAAAGTCAGGAATTATATGAGCAAAATTATGAAACACTTGCCACAAAAATAAAGTCAGATTTAAATAGTTGGAAAGACATTCAGTGCTTGTGGATAGGCCAAGCAAATATGATAAAGATAACAATACTCCCCAAACTAATCTATTTATTTAGTACTATACCAATCAGACTCCCAAGAAACTATTTTAATGACCTAGAAAAAATAACAACAAAATTCATATGGAAGAATAAAAGGTCGAGAATTTCAAGGGAATTAATGAAAAAAAAGTCAGAGGAAGGTGGCCTAGGTGGACCTGATCTAAAGCTATATTATATAGCAGCAGTCACCAAAACCATTTGGTATTGGCTAAGAAATAAACCAGTCGATCAGTGGAACAGATTAGGTACAAAGGACAAAATAGGGTACAACTATAGCAATCTAGCGTTTGACAAACCCAAAGATACCAACATCTGGGATAAAAATTCATTATTTGAAAAAAACTGTTGGGAAAACTGGAAATTAGTATGGCAGAAATTAGATATGGATCCACACTTAACACCATATACCAAGATAAGATCAAAATGGGTCCATGATTTAGTCATAAAGAATGAGACCATAAATAGATTAGAGGAACAGAGGATAGTCTACCTCTCAGACTTGTGGAGGAGGAAGGAATTTATGACCAAAGGAGAACTACAGGTTATTATTGATAACGAAATAGAAGATTTTGATTACATCAAACTAAAAAGTTTCTGTACAAACAATACTAATGCAAACAAGATTAGAAGGGAAGTAACAAATTGGGAAAATATTTTTACAGCTAAAGGTTCTGATAAAGGTCTCATTTCCAAAATATATAGAGAACTGACCCTAATTTATAAGAAATCAAACCATTCTCCAACTGATAAATGATCAAAGGATATGAACAGACAATTCTCAGATGATGAAATTGAAACTATATCCACTCATATGAAAGAGTGTTCCAAATCACTACTGATCAGAGAAATGCAAATTAAGACAACTCTGAGATACCACTACACACCTGTCAGATTGGCTAAGATGACAGGAACAAATAATGATGAATGTTGGAGGGGATGTGGGAAAACTGGGACACTAATATATTGTTGGTGGAGTTGTGAAAGAATCTGGCCATTCTGGAGAGCAATTTGGAACTATGCCCAAAAAGTTATCAAACTGTGCATACCCTTTGATCCAGCAGTGCTACTACTGAGCTTATATTCCAAAGAAATACTAAAGAGGGGAAAGGGACCTGCATGTGCCAAAATGTTTGTGGCAGCTCTATTCATAGTGGCTAGAAACTGGAAAATGAATGGATGTCCATCAATTGGAGAATGGTTGGGTAAATTATGGTATATGAAGGTTATGGAATATTATTACTCTGTAAGAAATGACAAGCAGGATGAATTCAGAAAGGTTTGGAGAGACTTACATGAACTGATGCTGAGTGAAATGAGCAGAACCAGAAGATCACTATACACTTCAACAACAATACTGTATGAGGACGTATTCTGATGGAAGTGGATATCTTCAACATAAAGTAGATCCAATTCACTTCCAGTTGATCAATGATGGACAGAAACACCTACACTCAGAGAAGGAACACTGGGAAGTGAATATAAACTGTTAGCACTACTGTCTATCTACCCAGAAAGAAAATTGGATTTACACACATATATTGTATCTAGGTTATACTGTAACACATGTAAAATGCAATCCTGTCATCTAGGGGAGGGAGTAGAGGGAGGGAGAGAAAATTTGGAAAAATAAATACAAGGGACAATGTTATAAAAAAATTACTCATGCATATATACTGTCAAAATTTTTTTTATAATTATAAAATTAATTAAAAAAAAAAGAATAATACTAGATTTAAACTCTGGTCCTGAAATTTAAGTAGCAAATTATTCTCTCTGATTCCATTTTCATCATCTATGAAACAGGACCTTGGTGGTTCTCATATTTTTGTGATTATGGTGAATCTTAAATGTGATAATGTATATAAAGTGCTTTGCAAATTTTAGAGCACTATATAAATGTCAGTTGTTACTATTATGAAGGTAGGAGCTGTCTTATCCAAGCTTTTTATTTCCCTTAGCACTGGACACAATGCTCTGAACACAGTAGGTAGCTAATTAGTGTTTATTGAATGAATGTGATTTGTCCACCTGCAGATTTACTTTCACAATTATATTTTGCTGAAAATGGAATGAAATTGAGCACACAGCACTGATAGCAGAGCAATGTAGTAGCCCAGAAGGGAGAGCACATCTTTAGGTAGCCCAACTGTTCTTTGGGCTTCTAATAGATAGGTAAATATGAAATACATATAAACATAGATATAATAATAAATCTATTGAACATAAAGGGAAGTAATGAAGTGTAAAGTAAGAAAAGTCATAGAGTTAATTTCTTCCAACCTTGTAATTTTTTAGATAGGTAACCTGAGGCCCAGAAAGAGATAGTGGGCCATATTGGATAGACTCAGAATTAAGGAAACTTAAATTTTGAATCATGCCTAGGACACTAATTGGCTATGTGTCTGGGCAACTCAATTAAGTCCCTACCCTCAATTTTCTCATCTTCAAAATTGGGATAATAATAGCATCTTTTTTTCACAGGGCTGCTGTGAGGATCAAATGAAATAATAGACATAAAATACTATATATTATTATTTGACCAAGTATATGTACACAAATACCAAGATGTGGTTAACTACATTTATAAGAGGAAGATAATTATTTCAGTATTCAAAGCCCAACAGGTCAATTTTTAAAAGCCAATTTTAGAAATACAATCTAAGGGACAGCAATAGTGGAAGTAAAGACCCTCTTCTATCTAGTCTTTGAAACAGAAGGTTTAAAATACAAACTAGGGAAAAACCAAAATAACTAAATAAAAAAAGAAGAAGGAAGAGAATTATAATAAAATCCTAGTTTTGACATTTATTAATTGTATATTTCCATGGGCAAATAATTAAGGCTATTTTCTCATATGTAAAATAGGTATCATAATAGTTGTACTAATGACCTTTTAGGCTTATTGTGAGGGTAAAATTTTGTTAGTTTCAAAGCAAGTTATTATTTTCTATATAGTTGTATTTTTATCTCTTCTCTGTCCTAGGTGTTGGATTGTCTCTGATAACAAATCTGCTCTCTAATAATCTATTATACATTAACACTTCAGGACCATTTACTAGCTCTTTATTCCTGTAAACTAAGCAAGGTGACCAGAAGACTTCTTCACATTAAAACAAACTGAGTTCTTTTAATAAATGCATAGCAGATAGGACCATGAGTAATCACACCTACCCAAGAGTCAATGAAAGTCAACCCCAGCACTTTTAAGATTAAGTTTATTTTTTAATTGTCTTTAGTGCTTCTTCTAAGTTCATGGTCCCAGACAGCTATCTGACTCAAGGTTAGGAAACTCTTTATGATCTCCATTTATTTCATGATAGGAATCTTGTTCTCAATAAGCTTACTCTCACTACTAATTTGGTTGCTTCCCCCAAACCACTAGAATCAAGTGGAGCCTGGGTTGCACACACAGTTCCAACTAGTTTCAGGGATTTCCCATGATCTTTCCAATTGGTATGCAAATGAAGTTGAACAAGAACAAAAGCTAAATGAAAAGGGCAAAGACCTTGCCCTCCATCTTTCTGGTCCACATTCCTTCTTTTATTATGTATAACTATCAGCAGCAACAATAACAATAATTAAACTCTAGGTTTTGAGCTGTGGTTTAGCCAGGGCAAAAACTTTTCCTATCCTGAAAAAGGAATCCTCTCTACAACATATCCAGTAGACTTTACTTAAAAATCTTCAGTGATGGGAAAATTCATTAATTTTATCCTCACACTAAGCAGACTGTTCTACTTTTGGATAGATCTAATTATCAGGGAGTCTTTCCTTTATGTTAGGCAAAGTTTCCTTCTTTTAAACTTATACCCGTTGCTCCAAGTTCTCTCTGGACTCAAGGGAGATATATCTAATCCCTCTTGCTGGTGACATTCTGACAAACACTTGAAGACAGATAGCCTCATCTCAGCCTTCCGTTCTCTGGGGGTGAATATTTTCATTACTTTTAACCAATCCTCATACAGCATGATTTTGAGGCCCTTCATGATCCAATTCATGAGACAGCATTTATGCCTTGCATAAAGTTGGTGTTTAATAAATATTGAATGATCCAATTACCATCCTTTGAACACCCTCTAGTTTATCAATGTCTACCCTAAAATGTAGCATTGAAATGAACATATCTCTCCAGACATTGTCTAAAGAGGGAAAAATACAGGGGAGTGGGTGGATGAGGGAGACCATTACCTTTTTATTTCTGAAAATCTCTAAACATATCTTAGGTAATGAATAAGTAGGCATTCTGATTTTTTTTTTTTTAAAGTAAGCATTCTGAAAGCCTGTAATGTTTTGTGAGTATCTTGGGTAACAGCTATTTCAGAGAAAAGAAAAGGAGGCCAGAGCAACAAGAGGAGAAGTTCCCTTGATATTATTCCTTTTTTTCAATGTCCCCACAAACTCTCTAATTTACTTGGTAAAACCAACTTCATCTTATTTATTCTGCTTGTCTATTTTTTGGTCCTAATTGATACTAATTCAAATCAAAATAAAATTACTGCTATAAAACTTGACTGGGTTTTGATCGGTGGCCACCACTGATGATCATTACAGTATAAATTCTTTTTATTTGTGACTACAGGTATTTTAGAAATACAAGTATTGTGAAAAATGGGCTTTGTATTCTAAAATTGATTCAAGATTGGAATTTGGAACACAACAAAAATAGAACCTTATTAATGTTGCATTGAGAATTTAGATTAAATGCAGGTTTTAATGATTGCAAATACCTGAAAATGTTCATTATTACGTGGTAGGTATGACATTATTCTCTCCCTGGTGATAAGAAGAGATGTGTACTCTCCAATTAAAAATAAACTTGGAACATAGGAAGAAAAGGCTATGTATAGAGCATCTGGGTTAGTTAGAACATTTGGGGTGGGTGTTGCCTTATCTAAGACTCATATTCTGGGTTTGATGCCTACGCTGGCTATCTATCCTGTGAGACAAAGATACAGTTCCACAGCTATAAAAGATACCTCTGGGTATGATCCATGATCTTGTATATGTGAACAGCTAGTTACATGCAAAACTGGTGAAGAGAATAAAAATGGTTTACAAATCCATCTCTACTCCTGAAAAAACAACTCAAAAGTGTAAGTTCTATTTAGTGTTTCAGTCACATTCAGAAATCAGTTATAATGCAGTGCTGAATTTGGTTTAAGGTAGGTGGATCTTGAACATCATACACAGGTTTTCATTTTATTCTCTTCTTGATGCTGGGAGGAGTATGTAACTCCTTTTTGTTCCCTCTTACAGAAGTAGCTTTGATAGAAATGGAAATAACTGTACTCAGCCCCAGGGAGAAGTGAGCAGGCTGGTGGGACAATTGGGGAGAGAATGTAAGTGCTATTCTGCTAGTATCCCTAAACCTAATGCTGAGTGCTGATATAAATGGGAGACATTCCAGCTACATTCTGGAATTGCAAAGGAAATTTGGTACCCTGTGAATAAAAGGCATGCCATCTACAGCAAGCAAAGGAAAGAAGTACCCAAGAACTTCAGAGTACAGGATGCCAGCGTAAGGGTCTTATGATAAATAACTATGATATCTTCGGTACTGATTAGAGCTAGGAAGATAAGGAACAATTTAGGAGTATATTGAGTTGTCTTCTGGAAGTAATTGAAAGAAAGTAATTTTAAAACAATATTGTGTAGACAGAAGAGCCATGAAGGAAAGTACCAACATGGGGATTGGGTGGGGATGGAAAATAAGAGAGGGGGAAATCTCAAGTGCCAGATTGGAGAGTATCAGGGCAGTTCTCTAAGGGACTGAGATTGTGCAAAGGTTTGTTCCCTGGTGAGTATAATACATACATTCACACACACACACACACACACACACACACACACACACACACACACACATATATATCTAGATATCTATATCTATATCTATATCTATATCTATCTATCTATCTATCTATCTATCTATCTAGCTAGCTAGCTAGCTAGCTGGCTAGCTAGCTATAGAGACTCTGCTATATGTCTTGTCTATTCCTTTAACTTGTATTATAAAAATGATTCATGTTTTGGGTCTTGTGAGCCCATAAGCTACTATAGAGAATTAGTGACTATAGTTAAGGACTATGACTTGGGGGAAGATCTTCAACTATTTTAGTTTTTAGATTACCTGGATGGTGACAATGATTTAGAGAAGTATAAGGTTTCAAAAGTACACCAGGACGCTGAAACCAGCTTGAACCAGTTCTTAGCCATTTGTTAAAATTTTGGTATAAAATTTATATATTGGAAGTTGACACAAAGTACAAATTAGAGTTTGTTTTATTGCTTTATTTTTTTAGACTTAAGAAAGTGATGGAGAAGATGTGGATGATGCAAATTAAATTTTTAAAAAGAGTAAGTTGGTGGCGCAATAGATGGAGTGCTGAGCCTGGAGTCAGGAAGACTCATCTTCCTAAATTCAAATCCATCCTCAAATATTTAGTAGCTGTGTGATCCTGGGAAAATTTCTTAACCCTGCTTGTCTCAATTTGCTTATCTATAAAATGAGCTGGAGAAAGAAATGGCAAAACACTTCATCTTCTCTGTCAAGAAAATCCCAGATAGGTTCACAGAAAATTGAATATGACTAAAATGACTGAACAATAACAAACTTAAAAGTGTGTCATATGTGCTTCCCCCCTTTTCTTCCTCCTTTCTTTTTTTTAGGGAGTCAATGGCTAAACATTTATCAGCACATTCCTAACTAGTCTTTGTGTTAGTCAGGAGCTATTTAACATAAAGCATCAAATAATAAATGATGAGGAGGACCCCAAAACACTCTTTCTCTCTCTCTGACTTTGGAGAGGAATGCTAAGCTCTCTCCTGAGAGACCTGCCCCAAGGAATCAAGATAAAGTGGTTTTCGTTCTGTTATCTAGGTGGGACTGAAATTAACTCATTCAATTCCAAGATTCTCTGATTCCAGCTCAAACTGCTCCCAGCCCCCACTAAAAGCTGCCCCCAGCTTCTAGCCAAGGTTTCAACTATAAAAAGAGGCAACTTGGGGCTCACTTCTTTTTTTAAAATTTTAATATTTTTTATTTACCAGATATATGCATGGGTAATTTTACAACATTGGCAATTGCCAAACCTTTTGTTCTAATTTTTCCCCTCCTTTTCCCCTCCTCCAGATGGTAGGTTGACCAATACATGTTCAATATGTTAAAGTATAAAGTAAATACAATATATGTATACATGTCCAAACAGTTGTTTGCTGTACAAAAAGAATTGGACTTTGAAATAGTGTACAATTAGCCTGTGAAAGAAATCCAAAATGCAGGCAGACAAAATTAGAGGGTTTGGGAATTCTATGTAGTGGTTCATAGTCATTTCCCAGAGTTCTTTTGCTGGGTGTAGCTGGTTCAGTTCATTACTGCTCTATTGGAACTGATTTGGTTCATCTCATTGTTGAAAATGGCCACATCCATCAGAATTGATCAACATATAGTATTATTGTTGAAGTATACAACGATCTCCTGGTCCTACTCATTTCACTCAGTATCAGTTCATGTAAGTCTCCAGACCTTTCTGAAATCATCTTCTTGGTCATTTCTTACAAAACAATAATATTCTATAATATTCATATACCACAATTTATTCAGCCATTCTCCAATTGGTGGGCATCTGAGTAGTTTCCAGTTTCTGGCCCCTACAAAGAGGGCTGTTGGGGCTGACTTCTTGCAGAAGGCCTAAAATAGCTTGTTCAGCTGCAACTCTCTGCCCTCTGAAATGGTATTCTCTTTCAGCATTACCCTTCTTTATCTTTATCTTGATTCCCTGGGGTGGGTCTCTCTGGAGAGCTTAGCGATCTCCACCCCCCCCAAAGTCAGAAAGAGTTTTGGGGCTTCCCTCATCATAATGATTTCAATGTATTAGGAAGGTCAAAATGTTACATATCTTTCTTAGGTTTATCATTGAGTGCCTGTTGTGTGTACAGTACTATTTTGAGTGCTGTGTGTGTGTGGGTGTGAGGGGGGCAGAAATGGGGTGTAATTAAGTAGAAAGCATGATCCATGTCTCAAGAATTTTACAATCTAAGTGAGATAAGATTTACATAGAAAAAAACCCCAGTGAAAATGTCCATGAGGTAAAGTAGAAAGATTTTGAGATTTGGAATCAAAAGACCTAGTATGAATTGCAATTCTGCTTCTCACTAGCTTGTGATCATGAGTCATTTATTCTCTCTGGACCTTCATTTCCTTGCCCCTAAAACAAGGATAATCAACTAGATGGTCTCTGAGGTCTCTTCAGCTCTGTGATCTATAAGCTGGTGAAATAATTCAAATCTAAACTGAATAGGGAACACAATAGTCAAAAAGAGATAGGCTGCATAGAAGTGGCAAAGGGAGGTTGGATTTTCAGATAGTGAAAGGTGCTAAATAACATACTAAAGAGTGTGGATTTTATTCTCAAATCAACGAGAAACCATTGAAGTAAAGGATTTGAGCAAAGAAAAAAATGATGGAAGCCCCATTTTAGGAAAATTAATATAGTACTGCTATGCAGGATGGTTTATAAACAATAGAAGTTATATGTGAAAGGATCAATTAAAGAATGATTAATGCAATTATCCATGTGTGAGTCAATAAGGTTCTGAATTAGGGGAGTGTGGTCTCTGAGACTGAGAGATTTGTAAGCCATTTTTTCTATCTCTATCTTTAGATGAATTCTCTTTCCCCTATTAACTTCACCATCCTTCTTTTATTTAGAGTCTAGCCTTGACTCTACCTGTGTCACCTTAAGCAAGTTTTGGAACTTTAGAGCTTGAATTTTCTTTTCTTTCAAATGGAAATAATAATTTTTATATTAACCATTGTAGGATTGTTTAACATATTTTGTAAACTTTTAAAGGGAATAGAGATGTAAGAGCAAAATCTGGGGGGGGGGGTGAGGGGAGAAAGGAGGCCTAAAAGATACAGACATTAAAATGTAAAGAAGAAGGCCTTCAGATGCAAAATAGACATTACTAACCCTTGGTGTGGTCTGAGTCTTGAATAGTTCAATTGCATATGAAAAGGCCAGCTGGACAATGTATTTGCCTTCAGGGCACAGACTGAATTTGAACCTTTGTCCCTAGTTTCTCATCTGCATAATATTACCAAAGCTTTTGGGGAGGTAGAATTGAAACTAATCACCCAAAGGCTAGGTAGAATGGCTTACTGAATTGTTGCTTTAGGAAGAACTGATGAATTAGGGGGAAAAAAGGTCTCTATCCCTTGTTTCTAGAAGTAACAAATTACCTCAGAACATCAGTATTGAGGAAATCAAAGGGAAGAAATTTCAGCCTTATTGAAAAGAGTACTTTCCCTCCTGGCTTGGTCTGCTCATCACAGTTCAATGAGGAGCCAGTATACTGCAGAATGGCCAGATTAAACCTGATAAGCCTAGTGAGAAGCAAGCTCTGCTGAATTACCTTTCCAGCCATTACATCCTAGGAAATAGCATGTCCAGTGAGGAGCCAGCCTGGCTATGCAGCAGAATGACTGGTTCCATTGAAACTTTGCAATTCCAGAATTGCTGAGTGCTCTTGCTATGCTATGCTATGAGAAGATCCCTTTATTAAAGAATTGAGTTGCCTGTCTGATTGTTAAGAGGAAGCACACTGGTGGGGGCTTATGAGCTAATGTCCAAAGAATAACCATACAACAGGGCTACTTCAGAACCCTGGGGACTTAATTCACTTGTTGATATTCTCACTTTTCAAGTCATAAACCTCCTCAGCTCCAAAATCTGTACTTTCACTTCATTACAGATATACATGTGAGTGATCATGCCCTTGACTTATCACTTATCATTGCTCATGAATATTCCACCTCTACAATCCATAACTGAATTTTCTCTGACCATAATTCTTTATACCCTCCTTTTGTGTTTTCTCTCCTTCTGTGTCTCCTTCCTATTAACCTATTTTTCATTCTCTCTGTAATATCCATCATGGGTTTTTTATGAAAGGTCTATGAACTTATGAAAAACTATAATCCTATGCATTTTACATCACACATTTAAAAACATAATTCTAAGAAGTAGTCCAAAGGCTTCACCAGTCTTTTATAGAGATTTCGGGGGGGGGGGGAGGTTAAGAATCTCTGATTTTTTTTAGGCCATTACCCCTACTCTGGCTGCACTTAGAGGTAGCTAGGTGTCCTAGTTGAGGACAGAACTAGAATCAGGAAGTCCTGAGTTCAAACGTGGTCTCAGGCACTTACTACTTATGTCACCTTGAAAATCACACTATATGGCAGAAACTAGACATTGACCCACATCTAACACCATATACCAAGATAAGGCCAAATGGGTTCATGACTTAGACATAAAGAGTGATATTATAAGCAAATTAGAAGAACAAGGATAGTTTACATCTCAGATCTGTGGAGGAGGAAGAGATTTGTGACCAAAGAAGAACTGGAGATCATTATTGATCACAAAATAGATAATTTTGATTATATTAAGTTAAAAAGCTTTTGTACAAACAAAACAAATGCAGACAAAATTAGAAGGGAGGCAATAAATAAACTGAGAAAAAATTTTTACATTCAAGGATTCTGATAAAAGCCTCATTTCTAAAATATATAATTGAGTCAAATTTATAAGAATTCAAGCCATTCTTCACTTGATAAATGGTGAAAGGATATAAAAAGACAATTTTCAGATGAAGAAATTGAAATCATTTCTATTCATATGAAAAGGTGCTCCAAATCACTATTGATCAGAGAAATGCAAATTAAGACAACTCTGAGATGCCACTATACACCTGTCAGATCGGCTAAAATGACAGGAAAAGATAATAATGAATGCTGGAGGGAATGTAGGAAAACTGGAACACTGATACATTGTTGGTGGAACTGTGAACCGAGAGTGATTTGGAACTATGCCCAAAGAGTTATCAAACTGAGCAAGCCCTTTGATCCAGCAGTGTTTCTTCTAGGCTCATGTCCCAAAGACTTTAAAGGAGGGAAAGGTTTGTGGCAGTCCTTTTCATAGTGACTAGAACCTAGAAACTGAATGGCTGGATAAATTATGGTATATGAATGCTATGGAATACTATTGTTCTATAAGAAACAATCAGCAGGGTGCTTTCAGAGAGGCCTGGAGAAACTTACATGAACTGATGCTAAGTGAAATGAGTAGAACCAGGAGATCGTTATTCACTGCAAGAAGATTATATTATGATTAATACTGATGGATAGGGCTCTCTTCAACAGTGAGATAATTGGTACCATTTCCAATGATTTTGTGATGAAGAGAGCCATCTACACCCAGAGAGAGAACTGTGGGAACTGAGTGTGGTTCACAAGATAACATTTTCACTCTTTTATTGATTGTTTGCATTTTATTTTCTTTCTCTTTTTTTTTTTTCTGGTTTGATTTGATTTTTTGTGCAGCAAGATAATTGCATAAATATGTATGCATATATTGGATTGAACATATTTTTCTACCATGTTTAACATATATTGGATTACTTGCCATCTAGGGGAGGAGGGGAAATTGGAACATAAGATTTTGCAAGGGTTAATGTTAAAAAAAATTATCTATGCATATATTTTCAAAATAAAAAGCTTTAAATAAAAAAGAGTAATAAAATAACATTTCATTTCACAAAAAAGGAAACCACACTAAGCCTCTGTTTGCCTCAGTTTCCTCACCTATTAAACATAGAGATAATAAAAGTAGTTCCCTCCCATGATGTAAGTGAGGATCAAATGAGATAATATTTGTTAAGTTCTTAGCATAGTATCTAGCACATAATAGATACTTATTAAATGCTTATTTCCTTCTTTCCCTTCTTCCTCCTTCCTTTTTTTCCCTTTCTTCCCTTAAAATTTTGACCATTTAATTTTTTTCTATTTTCTTGAGTTCTTCACTCCCTTGTTCATCCTCTCTTGCCATGTATTGTTCTCACCATCTTCCTTTGTTCCTACTTACAAGCAATTGTGCTGATTTAGCCCATTATTTATTTATGGTATGTAATCTCAATTGGATTGCTGCATTCCAATACCTACTCTTTCCTGAATGACTTTGTCCTCTCTCCTCCCAGCAAACCTTTTTCACTTAAGTTTCTTATATAATGGCTTTCTTCTTCTAGTAACTATTTCATACTTGACTGAAAAAAATTGAGTCCATCTATCACCAAGTCCCTCATCTCCCTAATTCTATATTTTAATTAATCAATCAATGTCAATCTATGTGCCCAGAATTTGGGATTAAAAAAAAACAAAAACAAAAAACAAAAAACAGAGGCAAAAGTCCTTGCCTTCAAGAAGCTTACAATCTAATGGGGTAGAAAACATTCAAACAAATATATGCAGGATAAATAGAAAGTAAGGCATGGGAATGAAGAGGGTTTGGGGGAATGTTTCCTGGAGTTTATGAAAGCCAGGATCTCAGCAGTCAGAATGGAAAAGGGAGAGAATTCCAGGCAGAAGGAATAGACAGAAAGAATGCTTGAACTGAGAGATGCAGTGTCTTGTTCTTAGAAAAACCAGGAGGCCATAGTCATTGAATCAAAGAGTATATGCCAGGGAATAAAATGTTAAGAAGATTGAAAAGGTAGGTTAAAAAAGGTTGAATACTGAACAGAACATTTTTATATTTGATTCTAGAGGCAATAGGAAGCCATTGAAGTTTATTGAGTAGGGGTGGTAATGACAAGATCAGACTTGAGTTTTAGGAAAATCATTTTGGTGGCTGACTGGGCTGAGATTAGGGCAACTAGGTGGCTCAATGGACAGAATGCCAGGCTGTAGTCAGGAAGACTCATTTTAGTAAATTTAAATCTGACCTCAAATATTACCTGAGACACCCTGGGCAAGTCATCTGAACTTATTTGGTTCCTGTTCCTCACCTATAAAATGAATGAGAAGGAAATAGCAAACTACTCCTGTGTCTTTTCCAAGAAAACTCTAACTGGTGTCACACAGATTTGGCCATGACTGAGAAATGACTGAATGAAAACTGAAGATGGATGTGAAGAGTGATCTGAAACATGCAGTCCCACCAGCCACTAATGCTATAATCAAGGGATGCGGAGATGAGGACCTTCACTGGAATGCAAAACACCTTATCTCTCACTCTCCTTTAGTCTTGGACTCAATACAAACTTCTTGGTTTGGCTTTTCAAGTCTTTTTCAATTTGGCTCTAGTTTGTCTTTGTTGATGTTATTCTCCATCATGGACTCCATGTTTCAACCATACTGATATTCTTGGTATTTTCCTTAGTCATAGCATTTCATCTC
The DNA here is from genome assembly GCF_048593235.1 of Sminthopsis crassicaudata. NCBI lineage: Eukaryota > Metazoa > Chordata > Mammalia > Dasyuromorphia > Dasyuridae > Sminthopsis > Sminthopsis crassicaudata. Next base: position 400,580,627 of record NC_133619.1, on the reverse strand, counting down.
TAGCTTCCATGCCTATTCATTACAAAAAGATTTTGTCTTGCTAAGCTCTGTCTGATAGAATCCCTAGCTTTCTTTAAGGATTACATGAAAGACCCCTTCTTTCATGAAAATTAGTCAGCTTCCTCCAATTGCTCTTTCCCCTTCCTAGAAATTACTTTTTATGTGCTTTGCATTTTCTTCTCCATGCACATTTCATCACTTTCCTTCTCCCTGCGACTCACCATTCTGCACCCTATAAATATAGCTCCTTGAAGGAGATTACCTCTGTAGTGCTTGTGTCTACTATGGTGCTAGGTATACTTCTAGAATGAATAATGAAGGAAAATTGATGAGAGAAAAGAGAAGTTAAACATAAGATCAACTTGAAGGCTACTGCAATAGCCTAGACAAGAAACTATAAATAGAAGAAATTGTGAATAATATCTCATTTAATTGCACTTCATAGATATTGCATTAAAAAAAACAAATTGAGGATTTGTGGCAATTATGCATTAAACAAATCGATTGGTGCCATTTTCCCAACAGCATGTGCTTATATATTTCTGTATCACATTTTGATCATTCTCTCAATTTTCCAACTTTTTCATTATTATTATATCTGTTATAATGATCTGTGATCTTTGAAGTTAGTGTTGTAATTGTTTTGAGGTGCCACACCCATTTGAAATAACCCAACTTAATAGAAAAGTGTTCTGACTTTTCATCTGTTCTGTTCCATCAACCCTGTTTCCTTGTCTGTCTTCCTCTCTCCCGGCTTCCCTGTTCCCTGAGACACAACAATATTCAAGATTAGCACATAAACTTAGTTGATAAAGTAGCAGCAGGGTTCAAGAAGATTGATTTCATTTTTGAAAGAAGTTCTACTGTGGGTAAAATGCTATCAAACAGCATCGCATGGTACAGACATATCTCTTAGCCACTTAGACTTCAGCAACCACTATCCTGATCAGTCAGCAGCATTAATGTCAAGGGAAGACCCTCCACCAGCAAAAAGATTACTACTTGCTAAAGGCTTAGATGATAATTAACATTTTTTTTTTTAAAAAGTAGTGTTTTAAAATTAGGGAATGTACATTAAAAAAAACCAATACTATTGTACATTTAATAGAAAACAAAAATATCTGTGTGATTTGCTTTACTGTGATATGTTTCATTGTGGTGATCTGGAACTGAACCTCTGATATCTCTGAAGTATGATTATATATTGAATTTTTCTTTTTATCAATGACCTCTTTTGGAGTATATGCCTAGCAGTGGAATCTGTGAGTCAAAGGATATGGACTTTTAGCCAAATTTATTTATTGTGATGGGGCTGGCTTTAGTAGATGCCCAGATCATACACCAAAGATGTGGGAGAGACCAGGGACCTGCTTCAGAGGAAGACTTTCTATATTTGCCTACCATTTTGGGGATAGGAAAGCAACCTCTTTTTATTAGTTGAATTGTTGGATCTAGCTCAGTTTCAAAATCTACCTAAGGAAGGCATAGTTTCTCTCTGTCTCTGTGTGTGTCCCTCTCACTGTCTCTGTGTCTCTATCTCTGCTTCTTTCTGTCTGTCTCTGTCTCTCTGTGTCTCTGTCTCTGTCTCTGTCTCTACCTGTCTGTCTATCTCTCTCTCCATGTTCCCCAAGAAACAGGCTTGGGATTTCAGTTTGTTTTGTTTTTCCTGTGCAGTTTTAAGTGTAGGAAATGGAGTTTTCCACGATGGAAACTTGAGCCATGGAGACCTTGGAACCCAGGAATTCAGGTTAAATATTACAACCAGATCATTGGGGAACTCTGAGAATTTGGACTAAAACACAAGCTCAAAACTAATGCAAAACTAGGGAGATAATTGTGAATCCTCTTCTCCACGAAGAGGGAGGAGATGTAGGGGGTGGAATATATTGAGAGAAATGTTTGTATGTCCTTGTTATACCTTTGAAGTAAATATTCCTTTGGAAAACCTAATCTGTTAAGTGGTTAAGTGAAACTGGGGAAGACAATTGATGGGGTTTTAAGCCAATATCAGAGATGAGAGATCCTTCACCTCTCTTTCCACCCCCATTTCTTAAGGAAACCAATTCTTGAGAGAGGGATGAAATGCAATATACCTGTTTTTCCAGGTAGTGAAGGGTCTAGAGTAACTACTGTTACATTTGCAAATTCCAAATTGCTTTCTAATGAAATGTGACTTGTATTCATTTACAATTCTGCCAATGGTGCATCCATGTTCAAGACAGTTCTGATGCTGGTCCTGAACTAGTTGCGAGAATACAGGCAAACTACTTCTCTGAGACTTTGCGCATCTGTTCAATGGGGGTATTACTGCTTGCACTATGTACCTCAAAGAAGGGTTGTAAGGAAAACTCTTTGCAGATCTTAGAAGAGCAATAGAAATGTGAGCAGTTTTATTTTTTACAGACGTCTGTCCATCAACTCAGTTGGGACCATGTCTACTAGTTGGCTGAGTAAATGCTCATGTAGTCCGGCATTATTTGAGTCACCCTAAAGTGGAATAGCCTTCCACTTGACTTTCCTACACGTGTGTGTGTGTGTGTGTGTGTGTGTGTGTGTGTGGTGTTCAGTTAGTGCACACAGGCGAGCCAGGATGGATATTATCTTCGATGTTCATTGGTATGATTTAATGCTGTTCAGCAATAATAGTAGTTGAGGGTAGCATTGCCTTTTTCCCTACGAGACAGAGGGCTGCCTGCACCTGCCCAATCAGAGCTTGCCTTTAGGCCTTTCATCATAATGGCCACAGCCAATTAGAAGGGTCCGTGGCCCAGGGAGCTCCCATTGGTTGCCCGAGCAGCGGGTGCCAACGTTCTCTGATTGGCGTGGGTTTCACCCAATCCTTTGCCCCTCCACCCCCCTTCCTCTAACACTGACTAGATTTCTATTGAATCTATGCACCTGGGCCAACCTTCTCCCCACTTCTCTCTTTTCTCCCCGCCTTTTATCTCCCTTACTCTCACTTCCCCACCCTGTACCAAATAAACTTCTGGTGGCACATCCCTACTCCCGCCCTAAAAATTCAGCATCTGCAGCTAACAAAGGAAACCTCGTGGTTTGCTAGAGATATTGACTTAGGCAAATGGAGAGCTAGAATAATTACATTGAAAGATCGGAGTGAGTGTGTATATATGTAAGTTATCTACTCTCACAACCCCAGAGAGGGGAAAAGAAAGGGATGTTAGTTGAGCTAGCATTCCTCCCCCCAAAGTGTGTTTAGGTGGCAATCTCTGGTCCAGGGTGGGCGGAGTAAGCAATGAATCTCACAAAGTCTCAAAGCATTTGCAATGTCAAGACCTTGTCAAACTCCAAGACCCCTTAGTTGCCTTTAACTCCTCTTAGAAAAAAAAAAAATCTTTCCTTTTGAGTTTCCCTGGGAGCAGCATGGTGTCTGATCAAAGTTTGGATGGAAGGCAGTCATTTGTGTGAGTGGAAGGCTGGGAGGAGGGGGGGAGGCAGGAGGGAGCAGTGGTGGTGCAGGGAGAGAGCATTCCAATGTAAAAGTCTTTCTGAGCCCAGGAGTGAAGAATTTATTCCTTGAACCACCCACTCCCTTGACAGTTTGTTGGCTATGTCTAGGTTATGCTCGGAAAGAAACAATCCCTGTTCCTTAGAAAAAGATTGGTGGGACAAATGCAGGGACATTCAAATGTAGCAGTGGGAAAGAAAGGAAGAAAAAATACCCTTGGCAGAAACTCAGGGCCGAGGGATTGTCTTTATTGAAATGGCAATGAATTAAAAACTCAGAGGAGGTAGTGGCATCTTATTTAGCAAGAAGATGGAAAACTGGGTCACCCCTACCAAGCAAAGAAAAAGTGGCAGTTCTTTTCTGTTCTTTGTTTTCTTTCTTTCTTTCTCTCTCTCTTTCCTTCTTTCTTTCCTTTTTTTTCAGCTTTGTTTTTCTTTATCTTCCTTACTCCCATCCTCTTTTTCTCCCTCCCTCCTTCTTTATATTTTTCTCTTTTAATCGTTTTTCTGTCTTTTTTTATTTTCTTCTTCCCCCTCCTTCCTTCTTTCTTCCCTCTCTCCTCCCTCTCTTCCCTCTTTCTCTCTCTCCCTCCTATCCTCCTCTTCTTCTCTCTATTCTTCTTTCCCTCCTTTCAGCCCTTTCTCTTTTCTTCCCTTCCTTCCTTCTTTCCTTCCTTCCTTCCTTCCTTCCTTCCTTCCTTCCTTCCTTCCTTCCTTCCTTCCTTCCTTCCTTCCTTCCTTCCTTCCTTCCTTCCTTCCTTCCTTCCTTCCTTCCTTTCTTTTCTCTCTCCTTCCCTTCCTTCCTTTCCATATTTTTGCAATGTGATCTGCCTGTTACTATAACAAAATAAGCACAATCTTATAACTGTATGAGAATTACATATATATATATATATATATATATATCTCAAAAAAAAAAAGATGGAATGGGTGCTTTGAGGCCTAACCCCATCTTCATAACTAACTGGGTCCAAGACAAGGGACATCCCCAGATGCCTGGATGGAGTAGGTGATCCAAGCTCTTTTCTGTGGGGCAGCCTGCCTGGCAAGGGCAGGGGATCTTTGATCTGTGTGGCACTAGTTGATCCAAGCTGATCTGGGCAAAACCAATTGAGAACAGTTATATTTCTCATACCTAACAATGCAACCATATTCTTTTCTTCATCATCATCATCATTGCCATGTTTTCCCTTTTTAAAATAAATATGCAGGTTCAGATCTTTTGGCACTTTGTATGCACTGAGACTCACTATCCTGTTTGTTTCTTGGCATAACTATATCTTATTAGTCTTCTGTATCTTCTCATTTTCTCCTTCCTTCCCCTGCCTTTTTTTTTTTTTTGCTTGCCAATTCGAGCATTCTCACATACATTACCCCTTCCTTTTATCTCCAGGATGACCTGAAATGACCTTTTGCTTGGCACGAGACGTGATTCAACTGATAATAGCAGAGAGTTGGGGGCCCCAGTGGCGGGCTGTCTGAGCACGTCTTCAGACTAGCCAGGCAGGGGTGACTGCTGGGTGGAGAAGACCATATCAATTTTAAGCAAATATCACCTCTACTTTGCAGGGCCATTTCCTGTAATTAATTTTCCACATGTCACCTATTACAGGAAGCAGATAGGATCCTTTTTTTTTTTTTTAAAGAAGTAATTCCCATATTTTTTCCCTTTGTCTAACCTGAGAACCCATTATTTAAAGTCGAGGGGAGGGGGCAGGAGGGGCTGGAGGGAGGAATCTACGGCCAAGAGGTCGACATTCTCCCCAGGAATGCAGGGTCACTAGCTTCGGGCATTCCATTGCAGCCCTCTTTTCCCCCTGCCTCTAGGAGCACCTCTCTGAGGCTGCAGCCCCTGCTAGGTTGCTGCTCCTCTCAAATTCCCTTCCATCTTAAATCAGCCGCACTTCAGGGGCGTGGGCCTTTCTCCAGGCTGCACTTCCCTTTGTGGTTGGAACAAACCTCCCTTTTCTCACTGGCCCCCAAACTCCAAATAGATGCCGACAGCGAGTCTCATTGATTTTCCTTTTTTTTTTTTAATTTAAAAAGAAGGGGACAGGGTGGAAGGGGGGGAAGCATCCAACAAACTATTTATTTGGATACCCAGTAAGGTTGTGGGAGTTGCCACAGCAACAGCTCAGAATCCTGCCCATGAAAAGGCTCTTAATTGTAGCATTCCCTGCCTTCCAGGAGACCTCATCTTTTAAAGAGATATTGCTAGAGATACTATATCAACTTGGTGTGTGTGTCAGTGATACAGTTCAAAAGAGAAGAAAAAAAAAAAGATCAGTTTAGATTTTGTGGTGTGTGTGTGGGCAGAAGGTGAGTGGTTGTTTTTTTGTTCAAAAACAATTCCTTCCCATGTGCACTTTAAGATTTATAAAATACTTTCCTTACAGCAATCTGTGTATCGTAGTTTTTATCATACCCATTTTACAGATATGGGAACTAGTTTTCAGAGTGACTTGTTTGAATATATAATTATTCTTTTTTTCTCCAAAGTGTGGGAAAAACAAAATAGAGTTCACATTAGATTTAAGAGATCATATTGGATTTAAATTAGACCCAAGGAAAAACAAACTTCCATATCTTAAAGATAATCGATTTCTGGCAATTTCCAAACTATGCTGTCTAACTCTGGCTCTCTTCCTCATTCTCTTTCCACGGACTCTGCCCCTGGGATCTCAGGCTCTGAGAAGTGAATTTTCAACTAATCCTACTTAACCAGAGTTCCAAACATTTCCTTCTATGTAAATATTGCCCCAATCTTTTAATTCTCCTTAATGTGTTTCCTTTCTCTATTAAAATATAAGTGCCTTGAGGGTAGTGACCAGCTTGCTAGCTCCTCTCTCAGACACTGTTACCACCCTGGTACAGCCCTTTATCACTTCAAGCCTGGACTATTTCAAAAGTTGCTGGTGGGTCTTCCTGCCATAAGTCCTCTCTACTCCAGCCTTCCACTTCACTCCATAATCCACTCCAAAATGTTTCTTTAAAGCACAAGCCTATGCTATACTTCTTCCCAACAAACTGCTGTGACTCCCTATAACCTCTAGGATAGATATAAAATGCTCTGTCTAACTCCTACCTTTCTAATCTTTTTTACACTTTATAACCCTACTCTTCACACAACATTAGGATTCGATGATTCTGGCTTCCTTGTTATTCCTCAAAAAAGACACTGTTCCATGCCTGGAATGCATCTCTACATCTCTGCCTCCTGACTACCCTACTTCCTTTTAAATGTCACTTAAAATCTCAGATTCTGCAGCAAATCTTAACCAATTCTCTTAGTTCTAGCAATTTCCTTCTATCAATTTGCAATTTATCCTCTATTTAACTTTTTTTGTAGCCAGTTGTTTGTATATTGTCTTCTTCATTAGACTGTGAGAATCTTGAGAACAAGAACTATCTCTTACTTCTCTTTTTATCCCTAGTTCCCATGTCTGTAAAATGGGTATGATAAAAACTATGATACACAGATTTGCTGTAAGGAAAGTATTTTATAAATCTTAAAGGGCACATGGGAAGGAATTGTTTTTGAACAAAAAACAATCACTCACCTATCTGGCACATAGTTGGTGTTTAATAAAATGTTTATTGACAAAGTTAGGAGCACATGAATTCCCCCTGAAACAACTCCCATAGATATCCAGGTCATCCTGGTCATCCCATATCCAAAAACCTCCTGTGGGACAGGGGACAAGACTAACAGATTTTGAGGTTATATTCAAGTCTGAGATTATATCCAATTCTGAGATTCTTTTTAAGGAATTATTTTTATTATGAAGTTAATCACAAACAAATATTTCAATATACAAAGAAGAAAAAATAAAATTGTGAAATTATGTCCCTCTATTATGTGGTTTGTTTTATAAATTCATGAATTCAATTTAACAAAGTCACAATAAAACTTCCCTGTTTGAATCTCTTTCTGGACCTCTTTTTTGTTTGTTTTTTTTTTTGTAGATTAAAAAAATCGGAACCCTGAGATTCTATAAAATATGAAAAGTGAACAGAAAAAGGGAGGGTGGCTCAGTAAGCAGATCCTTATGACATCCTATTTCTTTTATAGGGTTGGAAAGGAGTTGCCCTTTCTATTATACCACTTTTTAAATTTGATACTTATCTTTTTGTTGTTTAGTCATTTCAGTCATGTTTGACTCTTTGTGACCCATTTGGAGTTTTCTTGGCACAGGTATTGTAGTAGTTTGCCATTGCTTTCTCCAGCTCTTGTTTTAAACAGATGAGAAAACTGAAACAAATCGAGTTAAGTAACTTACCCAGAATCACACATCTAGTAAGTATCTGAGGCTAGATTTGAACTCAGGAAGATTACTCTTTTTGACTCCAAACCTGGCACTCTATCCATTGTGTCATTTAGATGCTCATGATTTGTCTTTAAACTTCCTTTATAAAGGATTGTCCAAGAACTGCAGAGTTTCTTTGGAAAGGCTATTTTATCCTTTTCCAGACTCTCTGTTTAGCAGTGACTGGAAAATGTATTAACTTGAAGCACATGTTAGATTATGGGGTGATTTATATCTTCTCTATTCCTTACTGTTCCTCCCTTTTCTTTAAATCCCAGCCTTAGTCACTCCAGGAAGCCTTCTTTATTTGGCTCCACTTAGCCCCATTCTTCTTCTTTTTTTAAAGTAAAATTTGCCATTCCAATCCAATTGATGGCCCATGTACTTCAGGATTCCATTCCTGGCAGAAACATGAAGTGATGTGTTATGCATTGTCATGGCCTTTTTCTTCTGCAATTCATTTTACAGATGAGGAAACTGAGGCAAACAGGGTTAAGTAACTTGTCTAGGAGCACAGAGCTAAGACAATGTCTGAGTTTGGATTTGAACTCAGGAAGATGAGGTTTCCTGCCTCCAGATCTGGTGTTCTATGTACTTTGGCATCGCCTAGCTTCCCTAGGGTTATTCGTTATTTGCCTCAAAAAAAATTGAGTAGAATGATAATACTCTAGTTTCCCTTACAAATCTATTTTAGTTTGGTAACCTGAAAATTTCTTTAAATGCTCTCTTATCATGCCCAATGTTTACACTATATTACCTAGAGCTGGAAAAGAATTCAGAGATCATCCAATCCCTTCATGATATAAAGACTTGAGAAAATTAAGTGATTTGGCCAAATTCATACAATTAATTAGCATCAGGGTAGAGATTTGAACTCAGGACTTTTGACTCCAAATGGACTGGTTTTTATTTCCCACTCTTTCAGACTACCCTTGTTAGTCCGTGGGAAGCAGTGGAGTTGGAAAGTTGCAGGTTCAAGTTCAGTCTCTGACATATACTGACTGTATATGATATTGGGCAAGTAATTTACCTCTCATTATCCTATGTAGCTTTTAATCTCACAAGCTATAGATGAGTTGTATCAGTCAACATTTCACATGGAGTTATATTGAAATCATAGGACTAGACCAAAAGATTTTCCCACATCATTATATGTTGCATTATATTCTTAAAATCTGCCTTCCCATGGTTACATTGTTTTTTCTCCCCTCTCAAACTGAATTGCAAGCTACTTGAGGACAGAAATTAACTTTTTTCTTTTTTTATTTCCTTCATATTAATTCATGTGGAACTACATTTGAATACATAAGAGAAAATCAGCTTCATTAGTACATAAATGTACTGGTTTTGACCAAAAATAGCATTCCCCAGTTTGATCACCCACTCTGTTCTGACTTGATTCTTGATGACTTTTTGGTTACTTCCCCAAATTGAACATATCCTCAGGGAATTAAGATTTGAAACTATTGAGGAAATTTAGAAAAAAAGATGATGTCTCTAGAAAAAAGATGATGTCTCTAAAAGCAAAACCTAAAGAAGAGCTTGTTAGCAATTTGAATAGAAACAGCTGAATTGGAATAAGTGTTATTTCTCAAAATGACTACTTTGTGGTGATGATCCCAAGCTTAATGTTTGTATTCCATGTATTCACTAAAAGGTCATTCATATTAATTTATAGTGCCATATATACATATGTGTATACATACATATACATATACACACATATGTATATATAGTGTGCTAGGCCACAATCATAGACTGTTAGAGCTGGATTCTAAGAGATCTTAGAAGTCACCTTGTCCATTTCCTTTCATTTATAGATCCCACTTGGTAGGTGCTCAAGGTAGAGTGTTGATTGACTAAAGAAAAGTAATGATATTAATTTTATCAGCTGTACAAGAGTCAGCCTTGAAGTTAGGAAAGTTTGTCCTTAGATTTCTTAGGTTCTCTTTCTTATCTCCTTTATACATGCACTGTGGGTTTAGTCTTTTTGTATCCCCTAGCAAAACCCATCTTATATCAGCCCTTTTCAATTAAATACAAATTTAATTCACTAGGTACTCTTTAAAAGTTCCAGATCCTGGCGTGTATTTGTCAGAGCAAGGGATTTTTCCTGGTGCTTCTGAAATCATAGAATCATGCGGGGTTCTAGAATTGTCCATCTAGTCTAATGCTCTCATTTGACAGATGATGTAACTGAGACTCAGGTAATCAAGATCACACTGTTAGGAAATATCAAAAGCAGTATTTGAATCTACCTTCTCTGACTCTCGAGTCCATACTCTTTCTAATGGGCTACATAGATTTTCCAGATACCTATTTATTTTACAGAAACATGAAGAATTCAGTACTGGGGTCTGAGTGTGTGAGACTGGTAATGGGCTAACACAGAATGGTCAACTGGCCATATTGGACAATGTCTATATTACAATACCACTAAAGGGCTTCCTGGAAACCCTCTGCTTTATAATGGGACAAAGGAGCTCTGATTCCTTAAGGTCTCAATCCAGGCAGTTTCAAAGTGGTCAGGAAATGTGAGAATGTTTGTTAGCACTGGAAGGACTTAATCTAACCCTTAATAGTACAGATGAGTAAGTGGAGGCCCAGCATGATAAACTGATTTATTTAGGGTCACATACACTGGAACCCAGGTTACCACAATTAAAATCCAGGTTTCTTTATTTCTAGCTATATGAAAAGATGCTCCTAGTCATTATTAATCAGAGAAATGCAAATTAAGCCAACTCTGAGACATCACTACACACCTGTCAGAGTGGATAGAATGACAGGGAAAGATAATGAGCAATGTTGGAGGGGATGTGGAAAACAGGGGCACTGATACATTGTTGGTGGAATTGTGAAAGAATCCAGCCATTCTGGAGAGCAATTTGGAACTATGCTCAAAAATTATCCAATTGTACATACTCTTTGACCCAGCAGTATTACTGCTGGGCTTATATCCCAAAGAGATCTTAAAGAAGGGAAAGGGACCTGTATGTGCAAGAATGTTTGGGGCAGCCCTCTTTGTAGTGGCCAGAAACTGGAAAATCAATGGATGTCCATCAATTGGAAAATGGCTGAATAAATTGTGGTATATGAATATTATGGAATATTATTGTTCTGTAAGAAATGACCAACAGGATGATTTCAGAAAGGCCTGGAGAGACTTACATGAACTGATGCTGAGGGAAGTGAGCAGGACCAGAAGATCATTATATACTGGAACAACAATGCTATATGATGATCAATTCTGATGGACGTGGCCTTCTCCAGCAATGAGATGAACCAAATCAATTCCAATAGAGCAGTAATGAACTGAACCAGCTACACCCAGCAAAAGAACTCTAGGAGATGACTATGAACATAGAATTCCCAGTTCCCTCTGTTTTTGTCTGCCTGAATTTTTGATTTCCTTCACAGGCTAATTGTACACTATTTCAAAGTCTGATTCTTTTTGTACATCAAAACAACTGTTTGGTCATGTATACATGTTGTATTTAACTTATACTTTAATATATTTAACATGTATTGGTCAACCTGCCTTCTGGGGGGGGGAGGAGGGTAAAAATTAAAACAAAAGGTTTGGCAATTGTCAATGTTGTAAAATTACCCATGCATATAAGTGGTAAATAAAAACTATTAAATAAATTTTGAAAAAATCCAGGTTTCTATATCAAAGTATCTTGGTTTAGTCTCTTGAGTGAGGGGGGATGAGAATAAAGAAATATTTTACACAGGTGAAATCCAAGTCAATGTGGAAAAAAAAAAGCAGCCCTGCTATCAGATAAGGTCTCAGCTCGAGATTGCACATGTTTCTAAGGGTGCCTGTTCTGCAGGGGTCATTCTTGGTATGCAGTCTGCTGGTGAAGAGAATGAGCTGGCTAGTGATTGATCATCACCCAGCTCCCACATGAATCAAGGTTGTTTGACAGGATCAGTTTGCACAGTTGGTGCTGAATCAGGTCAGGGCTAAGAAGGAGAGTGGCGGGAAGAATGTTCAGAGAAAACTCAGGGAATGAAAAGATCAAAGCGAAAGATGGCTTGGGTGGGTGCCTCTGATCAGGTGCCTGTTTCCAGTCACTAATAATTTTTGTCTGTTGAAAGGAGCTCACAAAGTGATCTTGGGAGGACAGAAACAGGTCAGGCAGTTAGCCAACATCACAGATTGAGCAACCCAGATGACCTACTGATCTTTGGGGAGCCAGAGAAACAAGACAGACTAGTTCACTGTCCTCAAGGAGTTCCCACCCTTACAGGAAAAAGAAGAGGAGTGATTGTGAATACTAGAGAAATTTAGGAATGTTCTGGCACAAACCAGTGAACAAAAGAGACAGTTAGGGTGGAATGAAAATAACCCTCAGCATTGAGTCCAAAATCCTGAATTCTAATCTTGACTTAGTTGTGTGACTGAATGGCAAAGATTCTCTATGAACCACAACTGAACATTTCTGGTTCTGAATTGTTGCCTGTAAAGTTTTCATGAGGAAGCTCAGAATGGTGGAGGAAACATTGGGCTTAGAGTTCATATTCAAACCGTGCCTCGAACATTTACTAACATTTGATCTGGGCATGTCCTTTCAGTTATCTGTGCCTCAGTTTCTGTAAAATGAGGGGATTAGTCTCTATGGCCTCTGAATTCTTTTCCAAGTCTAAATCCATATTCTTAAACCCTAAAGAGAGAAGTAGGAAGCTTTGGGGAGGATCCAGAAAAGACATGACAAAGAGAGAGACCCTATGTGAAAAAGAGCATAGAAGAAATAGGGAAGAAGGGGTCAGTTAGCTCTTTGGGATACTAGCCCAAGAAAGGCTGTTGATCTTCCAAAAGGGAAGAAGGCTGGGATATGTATTTCCTTACATTTATGTGGTAACAAGGCATATAAAGTCATTAGAGTCATAGATTTGAATCTGGAAGAAAGCTTAGAGGTCATCTGGTCATAGAACTGTAGATTTAGAAATAGAAGATGCATTGATGAGTCTGACCCATTCATTCATTTTACAGATGAAGAATTGAGACCAAGAGTAGCTAAGTGACTTGCTCAGGATCATGTTGTTGGTATCTGAAGTGGAACTTGAATCCAGGTGTTTGATTCAAGTCCGGCCCTCTACCCACTATTCTATGGCATCTCACCAACACCCCGAGTTTACAGATGGGGAAACTGAGGCTAAGAGAAAGTGCGAATTTTCTGTGTGCCTCAGTTTTCTCCTCCTCAAAAGTATGATAAAAATATCCACACTACTGACCTACTTCATTTGATTATTTTGAGGAATGTTTTCTAAACTATAAATAGCTATATAAACTAGCTAACTATTATTATTAAATCACTTGCCCAAACTCACATTCATCATCTCCGATTTTGATTTCCTCATACTTTTCTGAATCTCATTATCCTGCAAGATCACATTAACCATGGAACTCACCTCAGCATCCCACCCTCCTGCTGGAATCCATCCTCTCCATGATTGGACAAGGAAGGGGGTGGTTGGTGGAGTATTCCTTCCTTATCCTCCATTAAAAGAGAACACTCAGCATAGCCATCTCATATTTCCTACCTGGCTGCACTCCTCTGGATTTCATCATGCTTCTTTATTGGGTCTTCACTCTCTCCTTCCATCACATTTTTTCAATTTCTTTTTGTGTCTATTCTTTCTCTATCAGATTGTAAGCTCCTTTTAAGCAAGACTGACTTTTGCTTTCCTTTGTAATCTAGTACATATAACAATGCCTGACCCATAGTAGATACTTAAAAATGTTTATTGAGTAATTGACACCACTTGTAAGAGATAATATGATCTAGGATTTGAAGTCAGTTCTTTTAGTTTCAACCAAGTCCATGGCTCTTTCCATTAGAGCATTTTGCACATTTAAAAAAAAAATAGTCTGTAACAACCAGGCAATGGATTTAAGTTACAGCATAAGAGATCGTCATTCCTACTTCTTATAATCTACAATTCAGAATCCTTAGTGATTTTCTAGTTCAATTCTCACATTTTACAAATGAGAAAAACTGAGTCAGCCCAAGGATTTCTGGATAAGGAATAGCAGACTTGTACATTGAATTGATATACAGTATTCTATCTCTTGAGCCCAAGTCTCTTCCATCACTCACTGTCATTCAATCAGATTATTCAGGCGAAAGGTAATAAAGGATTGCTGTTTGTTTTCTTTGTTGTTTTTGGCACAGTGGCAGGCTTCACTTGGTGGCAAGCTGATCCAGTCTGTTTCATTATAGTAATAATCATAGAGCCAATGAGATTTCTGGTTGTGGATAACTGGTGTCTCTATAGATACCTAGTAACTGTGTGATTTTGGGCAAGTCATTTAGCTCCTGGGACTTAGTTCCTCATTTATAAAATGAGAGTCAGGGGGCAGCGAGGTGGCGCAGTGGATAGAGCACCAGCCCTGAAGCCAGGAGAACCTGAGTTCAAATGTTACTTCAGATACTTAGGCAAGTCACTTAACCCCAATTGCCTTGGTTAAAAAAAAAAAAAAAAAAAAAAAAAAGAAAGAATTGGACTAAACAACTTTGGAGAAGGAAGTGGGTTTTCATATAACCCCATCTGGAAGTACAGTGGCTTGTAGGTGAACTTAACCTCACTTCTTTTTTTTTTTTTTTTTTTTAATACTATTTTATTTTTCTAAATACATGCAAAGATAGTTTTCAACATTTATCTTTGCAAAACTTGTGTTACAATTTTTTCTTCCTCTCTCCTTTCTTCCTCTTCCCTTAGACAGCAAACAATCTAATATAGGTTAAACATGTATAATTCTTCTAAACATATTCCATATTCATCATGCTGTTGAAGAAGAATCAAATCAAAGGGGAAAAAACATGAGAAAGAAAAAAAAAGCAAGCAAACAAACAACAATAACAACAATGTGAAAATCCACATTCAGTATCCATAGTTCTCTCTCTGGATGCAGATAGCATTTTTCCATCACAAATCTATTAGAATTGCCTTGAATCACCTCATTGTTGAAAAGAGCCAAGTGCATTACAGTTGATTATAGTATAATCTTGTTGTTGATGTGTACAATAGTCTCTTGCTTCTGCTTACTTCACTTAGCTTCAGATCATGTAGGTATTTCCAGGTTTTTCTGAAATCAGCCTGTTCATCGTTTTATAAAAAATGATTTTCTTATGTATGTATATAATAATAATTATTTTTATAGACTTATATATATAATTAATAATTATATAGTATATATAATTAAATATATACTATATATAATATAATAATTAAAATAAATAAAAATTATTTATAAAAGTGATATTCCATTATATTCATATACCATAACTTATTCAGCCATTTCCCAATTGATGGGCATCCACTAAGTTTCCAGTTCCTTGACACTACAAAAAGGGCTGCCATAAACATTTTTGCACATGTGGGTCCTTTTCCCTCATTTATGATCTCTTTGGGATACAGGCCCCATAGAGATACTGTTGGATTAAAGGGTATACAATTTTATAGCCTTTTGCCCAGAGTTCTAAATTGCTCTCCAAAATGTCTAACCTAATTTCTAATTGGTACAGAATACAATCTATTTCTGTCTTGGGCCAGTTTTCCACTCTTTAAATAGCTTGCTGCTACAACTTCCACCAGTCTCAACCTTTCCCAGTAGCAGAGATTACAGGTGAAAGCCACCTGACCCCTAAGGTACATTTCAGCTCTAAATTCATGACTTCACTATCCTGTTACCTAGTGTTCTAAGTCTTATAACAAACTTTTCTTACAACAAATCTAGAAAATGGAGATATATGTTTATTTTCCCATCATACAGTTGAAGGGCCTTAATTTCTTGGTGATTTAGTCATTTCCCCTTGATGATGGAGAGCTGTAGAAGATTATATCATGGCTTTGGTTTTTCTTTGCATCTGAATATCATTTAGAAAGGTGAGCATGCTTGAAAGCAAACATCCTATCTCCTTGGTCTGAAATTATACTGAAAACATTTTCTATTGTTTTGAGTTAAATCCAAAATAATGATGATTGGGCAGCTCAGCCTCAGTTTGCTTAGATGAGGCAACTTTCCCACAGAGGTAAACTTAGAAAGTTTGCTTCCAGAAGGGTCATGATAAAGTATAAGTCCTTTAGCATCTGAGGGCCTGTGTGGGCATTTAATAACTAGTTCTGGTTGGCCTACCATGGAGTTGGGAGCAGCCCTTTTAAATGGACACATAGCTTGAACTTTTGGTTTTCAAAAAGCCCTAAGTCATCTTTAGTCACCTTTGAGCTCCATTTGTATCTAGAGAGTTTTGTGACTCCTTTTCTCATGGTGTTTAGTGAGAGACCATGTAATCAAGGGAAGGGCCTTAGGGTCTTTTTCTCCTTTGAGACCAGATGGCCCCAAAGAAACAGGTCTTAGTCCTTGACCTTTTTGTTTGTGCTTTTCTGTTCTAATTGGAAGGGATGAACTTAGTCAAGAGATCAAGCCACAGGAATCTGCTAGTCAGAATCTAGGCCAGGTATTGCAGATAGCTCAGCATCAATGTCCCAAAGAACAAAGAAGAATCTTCAGAAGTGACCTTTGGGACCTCAGCCCAACAAAAGGACTTATTTGGCAGTTGTGCCACATATAGGAATGGACTTGGTAAGATCAATGCTTTTTGAATTGATCTAAATTTTGAACCTACTTACCCAGAGACTAAGGTAGAATAGGGGAGAGTAGACCCTGAAAGCATTAGGGGGAATGTTTGCATATTAGTTCTTCTTTAAAAAAATAAATGTTTTACTCAGCCAGTATCTAGGTTCCCACTCTCCCATTCCATCACATTCTCTCACTGAGAGGACAAGAAAAACAAAACTCATTACCAGTTAATCAAAACAAATTTCGACATTGGTCATGTCCTTAAAGAAAATTTGCCTCTTTCTGTATTTTGAAATCATTTTGCGTCTTTTGCTCTAACAGGAGGCGGGTAGCATATCTCATCATTAATCCTCTAGAATCCTGGTTAGTCATTATGTTGATAATTATTCAGGACAATAGTATTCCATCATATTTATATGCCATAATTAGATTATCCATTCCCCAATTTATGGGCACCCCCTCCTATTCCCATTACTTGTCATCTCTGAAAGAACTAAAAACATTTTTTGTTCATTCTTGGAATTTGTTGTGCTTAGGACAAAGTCTTCTCTTAATTTACCCTCTTTTTAATTCTCCCTTTCTCTTTCTTCCCTTTTTCTCCTATGTCACTATTGAATGAAATGTATTTCTGCACCCAATTGGAGGAGTGAATGAATGCCTTTTAAGCCCTGCCTTTAGAAGGGGGCTCAGACTCTTTTTTTTTTTTTTGGTAGTTTATTTTAATACACATTGCTTTATGAATCATATTGGGAGAGAAAAGTCATGTTGATTTAAATTCAGTCTCCTTGGTTCTTTTTCTGGATGCAGGTGGCATTTTCTGTCCAAAGTCTACTGGGATTGCTTTGGATCACTGAACCAAGAAGAACCAAGCCTTTCATAGTTTTTCATTGCACATTCTTGCTGTTACTGTTTAGAACATGTTCCTGGTTCTACTTCTTTTGCTCAGCATCAGTTCATATAAATTTTTCCAGACTTTTTTATAATCAGCTTGTTCATCATTTTAAAAAGAATAATAATATTCCATTATCTCCATGTATCACAACTTGTTCAGCCATTCCCCAATTGATGGGCATCCTCTCATTTTCCAATCTTTCTTTGCTGCCACAAAAAGAGCTGCCACAAACATTTTTGCACATGTGGGTCTTTTCCCTCCTTTATGATTTTCTTGGGATACAGACCCAGTAATGGCACTGCTGGGTCAAAGGTTATGCACAATACCCTTTGACCCCTGAGCTTATATCCCAAAGAGATCTTAAAGGAGGGAAAGGGACCCACATGTACAAAAATGTTTGTAGCAGCTCTTTTTGTGGCAGGAAAGAAAGAATCGGAAAAGGAGCAGATGTCCATCAATTGGGGAATGGCTGAATAAATTGTGGTATATGAATATTATGGAATATTATTGTTTTGTAAGAAATGACCAGCAGGATGATTTCAGAAAGGCCTGGAGAGACTTACATGAACTGAAGCTGAGTGAAATGAGCAGAAGCAACATGGAAGCAACAAGACTATCTAATGACCAATTCTGAGGGACAATGAAATGATTCAAACCAGTTTCAATTGTTCAGTGATGAAGAGAGGCATCTATATCCAGAGAGAGAACCATGGGAACTGATGTGGAACACAATATAGCATTTTTCACTCTTTTTTTTTGTTGTTCGTTTGCATTTTGTTTCCTTTCTCAGTTTTTTTTTCCTTCTTGATCCGATTTTTCTTGTGCAGCAAGATAACTGTATGCATATGTATACATGTATTTGATTTAACATATTTTAACATATTTAACATGTATTGGACTACCTGCCATCTAGGGAGGGGGTGGGAGGAAGGAGGGGATAATTTGGAACAGGAGGTTTTGCAAGGGTCAATGTTGAAAAATTACCCACGTATATGTTTTGTAAATAAATAGATTTAATAAAAAAATTTTTAAAGAGTATGCCCAATTTTATAGCCCTTTGGGCATAATTTCAAATTTCTCTCCATATTGGTTGGATCATTTCACAATTCTACCAACAATACATTAGTGTCTCAGTTTTCACTCATCTCCTCCATCATTTAACATTATCTTTTCCTGTCATTTTAGTCAATCTGAGAGGTGTGAGGTGGTACCTCAGAGTTTTAATTTACATTTCTCTAATCAATAGTGACTTAGAGCATTTTTTCATATAACTATAAATGACTTTAATTTAATCATCTGAAAATTGTCTGTTCACATCCTTTGACCATTTGAAAATTGGAGAATGACTTGTATTCTTATAAATTTGACACAGTTCTTTATATATTTTAGAAATGAGACCTTTATCAGAAATATTGGCTGTAAAGGCTTTTCCCCAGTTTTGTACTTCCCTTTTAATCTTGTTTCTATTGGGTTTGTTTGTGCAAAAAATTTTAATTTAATGTAATAAAGAGTTGTCCATTTTGTCTTTTATAAGATTCTCAATAGAGAATCTTCTTTGGTCATAAATACTCCCTTCTGCAAAGATCTGATACATAGATTATCCCTTCTTTTCCTAATTTGTTTATGGTATCATCCTTTATGCCCAAATCATCTATCCATTTTGACCTTATTTTGGTATAGGATGTGAGATGTAGGTCTATGCTGAATTTCTGACATATTATTTTCCAGTTTTCCCAGTAATTTTTGTCAAATAGTGACAATATTGTTTGTTATTATTCCAGAATAATTCCAGAAGCTGGAGTTTGGGGGTTTATCAAATACCAGATTGCTATAAGCCTTGATCATTTTGTCTTATGTATCTTATCTATTCCACTGATCCACCAATCTATTTCTTAGCCAGTACCAAATGGTTTGGATTACTGTTGATTTATAATATAGTTTTAAGTGTGGTACTGCTAAGCCACCATCCTTTGTATTTTTTTTTTCATTAATTCCTTGCTATTCTTGATCTTTTGTTCTTCCATATGAATTTCGTTATTATTTTTTTTAGTTCTATAAAATAATGTTTTGTTAGTTTGATTGGTATGGCACTGAACAAGTAGACCAATTTAGGCAGAATTATCATTTTTATTTTATTAGCTCAGCCTAGCCATGAACAATTGATATTTTCCCAATTGTTTAAATCTGATTTTATTTGTGTGAGAAGTGTTTTGTAATTGTGTTCACATATTGGATTTGTCTTGGCAGGTAGACCCCCAAATATTTTTTTTGGGTATATTAATTTTATTTAGAATTTTTCCCATAGTATATATGCATGAGTAATTTTTTAAAATAATATTATTCCTTGTACTCATTTTTCCAAATTATCCCCCCCCTCCACTCCCTCCCCCCGATGACAGGCAATCCCATACATTTTACATGTGTTACAATATAACCTAGATACAATATATGTGTGTAAATACCATTTTCTTGTTGCACATTAAGTATTAGATTCCGAAGATATAAGTAACCTGGGTAGATAGACAGTAGTGCTAACAATTTACATTCACTTCCCAGTGTTCCTTCTCTGGGTGTAGTTGTTTCTGTCCATCATTGATCAACTGGAAGTGAGTTGGATCTTCTTTATGTGAAGATATCCACTTCCATCAGAATACATCTTCATACAGCATTCAAGTGTACAGCGACCTTCTGGTTCTATTCATGCCACTCAGCAACAGTTGATTTAAGTCTCTCCAAGCCTCTCTGTATTCCTCCTGCTGGTCATTTCTTACAGAGCAATAATATTCCATAACCTTCATATACCACAATTTACTCAACCATTCTCCAATTGATGGACATCCATTCAACTTCCAGTATCTAGCCACTACGTAAAGGGTTGCCACAAACATTTTGGCACATACAGGTCCCTTTCCCCTTCTCGGTATTTCTTTGGGATATAAGCCCAATAGCAGCAATGCTGAGTCAAAGGGTATATTAATTTTAAATGGAATTTCTCTTGCTGATGGCTTTGTCAGTAATATATAGAAATACTTATGATTTGTGTGATTTTATTTTATGCACTGCAACTTTGCTAAAGCTGTGATTTTTTTCCAGTAGATTTTTTTAAAGGATTCTCTAAGTATATCATCATATCATCTGCAAAGAGTGTTAGTTTTATTTCTCTTTTAGCTAACTTCACTTAACATCAACTGGTCTGCTTGGTCTGCATCAGATATTCTCCGGTTATCCTTCTCCCTTTCTGTACTCTCAGAGTGTTCTGGTTCAGGGCAAAGTCTGATTGTTCAGACCCTCCTGGGTCTGAGCTGCAAGTTTTTGATATGGGTTTGGGTCTGAAGAAATACAGAAAGCTGTTAAACTCTGTCCCATTGACCAGCTGTGAAGTCCTATTGGCTCCTCTTTGGCCAAATATTGCTTTGGTTATTTTCTGCAGGCTGGCCTACACACCGGAAAGTGAGGTCCTACTTTGTGCCTGTGGTCTGAGCTACTGTTGCTGCTTTCAAATTTGTTTCTGCTGAACTGCCCAGGTCTCCCTTCTTGGGACCAAACTGCCATGTGTATGTTCTCTTCTCGCTCCATCCTGAGTCTGTGACTTAGGACTGGGTAGTTCAGTAACAAAGTTATCCATTAATACTTTCCTCCATCACTGTGCCCTCATATGGGTCAGGGGTGTTCTGATGTGGGTATGAAGGTGTTCTGATATGGCTCTGAGACATCCTCTTGCCTAATAGGATATCTCTCCCTGGGAGCTGGAGTGTTCTGAGCACCGATCTTTGATCTATTTCCAGTGTCTAAATATCTAAGCCAAGTTGGCCTGAACAAAGGATTCATTGTGACTTTTTTTTTCCCCCCGGATTTCCCTTGTCGGGATTTTTTTTTCTCCAGATTTTCCCATCAGGATTCATTTTGGTACATTTTCTAGATTTGTTAGAGAGAGTTTGGATTGTCCTGGATTTGTGATTTTGCTGTTTTTATCTATACATTACTTTTGCCCATATTTTCTTTAAAGTTTTTTTATTAACATTTTTTTTATTTTCAAAACATATGCATGGATAATTTTTTAATATTGACCCTTGAAAAACCTTGTGTTCCAAATTTCCCCCGCTTCTTTCCACCCCTCCCCTAAATGGCAAGTAATCCAATATATATTAAACATGTTAAAATATATGTTAAATTCAATACACGTATACAAATTTACACAATTATCTTGGTGTACAAGAAAAATCAGATCAAAAAAGAAAAAAAGGAGAAAGAAAACCAAATGCAAGCAATAACAAAAAGAGTGAAAATGCTATGTTGTGGTCCATACTCAGTTCCCACAGTTCTCTCTCTGGGTATAGATGACTCTCTTCATCACAAGATCATTGGAACTCTGCCCATATCTTTTTTTAATTTATTTTTGTGCATTTTTAAAATTAATTTTATAATTATAACATTTTTTTGACAGTACATATGCATAGGCAATTTTTTTTTTTACAACATTATCCCTTGTACTCTCTTCTGTTCTGAATTTTTCCCCTCCTTCCCTCCACCCCCTCCCCTAGATGGCAGGCATTCCCATACATATTAAATATGTTATAGTATATCCTAGGTACAATATATATGTGCAGAGCCGAATTTTGTTGTTGTTGTTGTTGTTGTTGTTGCAAAGGAAGAATTGTATTTGGAAGGTAAAAATAATCTGGGAAGAAAAAAAATGCTCACAGTTTACACTCATTTCCCAGTGTTCCTTTTCTGGGTATAGCTGATTCTGTACATCATTGATCAATTGGGATTGGATTAGCTCTTTTCTATGTTGAAGATATCCACTTCCATCAGAATACATCCTCATACAGTATCGTTGTTGAAGTGTATAATGATCCCCTAGTTCTGCTCATTTCACTCAGCATCAGTTGATGTCTCTCCAAGCCTCTCTGTATTCCTCCTGTTGGTCATTTCTTACAGAACAATAATATTCCATAACATTCATATACCATAATTTATCCAACCATTCTCCAATTGATGGACATCCTTTCACTTTCCATTTTCTAGCCACTACAAAAAGGTCTACCACAAACATTTTGGCACATACAGGTGCCTTTCCCTTCTTTAGTATTTCCTTGGGATATAAGCCCAATAGTAGCACTCCTGGATCAAAGACTCTGCCCATATCTTTGAAGTAGTTACCCTTTTATAAAAATTACCTAGCATTATTTACACTTTTGAATTGCCATCATCTGAATCTTCAGTGAATCATAATTTTTTGCCAGTGGAATCAGGGGGGTGGTTGAAGAAACAGCTGTGGCAATTTCTTAAAATAATGCAATAACAAAGTTTGCCGTATTGATTGATTCTTCCTTTCACTTGAACAATTAGAGGCCATTGTAAGTTTATTTTAAAATTGGCCCAATTTCAATATTGTTGTGTCTCAGGGAATAGGAAGTCTCAAGGGGAGAGAGAGAGAGAGAGAAAGAGAGAGAGAGAGAGAGAGAGAGAGAGAGAGAGAGAGAGAGAGAGAGAGAGAGAGAGAGAGAGAGAGAGGAAGGGAGGGGGAGGGAGGGAGACAGAGAGAGAGAGAGAGAGAGAGAGAGAGAGAGAGAGAGAGAGAGAGAGAGAGAGAGAGAGAGAGAGAGAGAGAGAGAGAGAGAGGGAACAGCTGGCCCTGGGGGAGCAGTCAGAATACACATGGCATTTATCAATCAAGTTGCCTATCTTATATGGGTAGAATCCATGGCTTCCAAAAAGAATTACTAACACCAGAGATCATTAATCCATATCACCATAACATATATGATAATAATGAAAGGTTTGAAATATTGAGAAAATGACCAAAATATAACAGAGACTTGATGTGAGCATATATTATTGGAAAAATGGCACTGATAGACTTCCCAATTTGTATTTCCCAATTTGAGTTGAACGGAATCTTAATGTATCACATGATGTGATTAGGATAATTGTGATGCTGGTGATATTTTCCCTCTAAAAGATTAAATATAAAGTTATATATATATGCACAGTTGCCACAAAACCTTTTAATTTATCAAAAATGTGCAAAAAACAAAGAACAATAAAATGAGGTATGCCTATAGTTGTATACCAAAAAGGAGTATATTTAATGCAGGCAGGGTACCCCTGCTAGAGCTTGGTTTTACTCTCAATCTTCATAGAAATGAGTGTGATAGTTTCCTAGAACTGGATGGGACCAAGGTATGTTGTCTGATTTATCCCTTTGCTTCTAGACAGGGCCACATTTAAATCTTCTTACAGATTAAAACAATCTTTTGGAATTTCTTTATATCCAATACATTATCTACTCTCTTTTCTTTTTTCTTCACAACCCCCCCTCCCAAATCTTGGCTTGCTAAAAAAGTTGTGAAAATGATAAATCCTCTAGAACACATCCCCATCATTCAGGGGGTGGAAGGCACAGCAGTGAGTCTCAGGATTGTTTCAGAATTAGGAAATGGAGAAGTGTTTACTGAAGTCATGTCTGGGATACAGTGGGTGGTTGTTTGTATGTCTCACAGTAAGACATTTAACTGAAAACTTCAGTATTACTCAAATGTTTGGACTTGAGATGTTCAAATCTCTTTCCAATTGGCAATAAGGAAAAGTTAATTGAGTAAATGAAAAGTAGAGAAGGAGAGCTTCTGATTACTTGAATTTATCTCTGGCTTTTCCTTTCTTGACCTTTCCTGGTTCAGGGTTTTTGATTCCTCTTTTCTTTGCATTCTATAAACCATCAAGGAGTGAAAAACATGCTGATTATATTTATACAGGCAAGGTTAAGTGGAAGCAAGATGTAATATTTTGGATAATTCAAAAAAACATAATTTGCATTTGAGGTAAGGTAGAGACTGTTTTGGTTGGAAATGTCCATATTGGACATCTAATTATTCAAATTTTCATCTCAGTTTGCCTGAAAAGATATCTCCAGAGAGGCAATATAGTGCAATGGAAAGAGGACAGGAATGGAAGTCTGAAGATTTAGCCTTGGCTCTCTTACTAGTCATAATAATTGGAGAAAGTTCTTAAACCTTTATGATTCTCATTTTCTTTATCTATAAAATAAAATCTATTATCTTTCTGGCTCTAAAATTTGGTGAAAAACTGACTTGAAGCAGTTTGTCTAATTTACTAAAAGCTTTAGAGTATTAAGAGGTGAAAAGAGATTTTTAGGGATCCTCTAGTTCAATCTCTTGATTTTGTAAGTGAGGAAACTGAGATCTTGAGAGATAATTGGATTGATAATTCAAGGCTACACACAGAGTTAGTGGCAGAGCAAGAACTAGAATTTAAATTTTTTGACTCTCATGTGAAGTGTTGGAGTGCAATGCTTATTTCAATTAGACTAGTATATCTCAATTTGAGTTGTATGGAATCTTAGTGTATCACATGATGTGATTAGGATAATTGTGATGCTGGTGATATTTTCCCTCTAAAAGATTAAATATAAAGTTATATATGTGTCATAAATTCTTGTGATGAGTGGGAGTTTTTAGTCTGAAAATGGATCTCATTTCCTATATGTCAAAAATTCTCATGATGAGTAGGAGTTTTTGGTCTGAAAATGGATCTCATTTCCTATATTTTCTCTAAAATTTCCCTGATGCTGCTTTTAACTCCAAGAATTTCCATCTCCTTAACCTCCCATTCTTCCATCCTTTCCACAGGACCACCTCTATCAGTTTTTTAAGATCCAAATTGTTTTGTGGATAAATTAGTTAGAAAACACTGCCTTCATTAGTATTGCATTAAAAACAACATTTAAGAAAATCTTGATAGGAATGGGATGGGGACCTTGGCTACATTTTTTTTTCTTTTCAAACTTTTTCGTATTAGCTTATCCATATGCTACTGGATGTCTTACAGAGCCTGGAGATGGGTGTGAATACACTTTTCTAAATCCTGAGCTTAAATTGGAAAACCTAAGTGTATTGGAGACATTCTGTTCACACCAAGCAAATGGTCTCAAACTACAGTTTTCTTTTTTTTTTTTCTTTTCTTTTGGCAAATACTATTTTAAAGAAAGACCATTTCCTTTGAAAGTTCTTCTCTTCTCCATTCCCCAGTGTGACTTTTTACTGAACTGCTTGGAGAAATAAATAGTATGTCCTGTCAAAGTATTCCTGGTTCCTTCAGAATTCTTGGGGAGATCTGTATATAAATAGTATCTAGTCCCCACTGATGGACAAGTGGAGAACTCCATTTCTCTGTGTAGAACCCAAGGTCAGTTCTGTTATTCGTATAATTATGTTTCATTAAGACACTAGTGGAATTTGTGGTACATCAAAACTGAGACTCATAAATGTAAAGCATTTGCCACAACTAGTATGTTTTTAGAGATGGGATCAGATTCAAATCATATAACTTCCTGGTCTTTGGAAAGGAATGGTATATCTGACAACAACAAAAAAGTCATACCTTCATCTTATATGGGTGAATCTCCTTAAGGTGAGTGTTACATTGGCATAAAATTCTAATGTGCTGATGGAAAGAGTTTCTGAAGTAAAGTTTCCTAATTCTACTTGGCTCTCATCTATTCCTCTTAGGATATTATTTTCCCCATATTTCTTAAGGGAACTTTCACAACTGGATTTTAGTATAAGAAAGAGACTATTCAAAAGGCAAATTAATATATGAAGAAATCATTTCTATGTAAGTCAGAAATTTGGGTCACTAGACTCATAGAAGACCTCAGAGATCATCTAGTCTATTTCTATACCATCAACAAATAGTCTCTGTAATTCTTCTAAGTGGTCCATCTTTGCTAAAATCCCTCCAGGAGACCTTTATCTCAAAGACAATCTATGGTACAAGGATGAAAAATTCTGATTTTTAGAAGGTACTTCAAAAGTCAATTAATCCAAACTCCCAATTTACAGATAAGGAAACTGAGAACCAGAGATGTGAATTGACTTGCTCAACATCACATAGTTGGTAAGTGGTGGGGCTGGTTTTTTTAAACTCAGATCCTTTGATTCCAAATCTATCCTTCCCATCCCCTGTTACCATTCTGTCCCTCTGATATAATGGAGGTGGGGGTGGGGATTGGACTTGGAATTAGCAAGTATTACTATTCTAATATTATAGATGACAAAACTGAAACTCAGAGATGTTCAAAAATAAGTTCAGGGTCAAACAATGTTATTAGAACTGGATTCGAAGACAATTCTATTTGAATCAGTTTGATAAGACAAATTTTTAGCCCACCTTGTTCAATAATTAAATTGACCTGGATTAAGGGGTCTTTGAATTCAGTTTAGAAAAAAATGCATATTGAAAAGATTTATATGGACTGATACTGAGTGAAGTGAACAGAACAAGGAGAACATTGTACTCTGTGACAAGAAGATTATGTAATGATCAACTCTGAAAGATTTGGCCCTTTTTAATAATGAGGTGATTCAAGGCAGTTTCAATGGATTTGTGATGGAGAGAGACATCCTCATCCAGAGAGAGAACTATGGAGACTGAATGTGTATCAGAATATAGTATTTTCACTCTTTTGTTATTTTTGTTTGTTTGGTTATTTTTTTCCTCATTTTTTCCCCTTTTGATCTGATTTATTTTGCACAGCATGAAGAATATGAACATATGTTTAAGAAGAATTGCACATATTTAACCTATATTGGATTGCTTGCCTGTCTCGGAGAGGAGAGAGGGAAGCTTAGAGGGAGAAAAATTTGGAACACAAGATTTTGCAAAGGTGAATGCTGAAAACTATCTTTGCATGTATTTGAAAGACAAAATACTATTAAAAAAAAAGATGCATAATACCTGTGTGATTGTGGATAATTCCCTCATCTCTAATCCTCAGTTTTCTCAGCTGAAAAATAACCTTAACAGATAAAAATGTATGTTTCTCCCTTGAGGGGAAACCACTTCATATTTCTATTTAAAATTTTTATTTTGATCTGTTAAGTGGACACAAACATTAAAAAGTTGTAAACTAATAAGCTTTAATCTGTACTTGGAAAAGTCACTTCAGTTTATTCATCTGTAAATTGAAATCTGTAAACTGGCCTACATAAATAAGTAAAGTCTTTATGGTCTCTTTAAAATAAGGAGTATGTATCCAATCTAGTATTTATATTCAAAATCTTTACTAGATTGTAAGATTCATGAAGGCAGACACGAGTTCTCACCTAAACTTTATCTCTTTCCCAGTCTTACAACATTCTGTACAAGTCAGTTCTTGATAAAGAGAACAGTATCTTCAAGTTGATCCTGCTTGAGAAGAAAGATTCTCTCTTTTGATAAGTGAAAATGCCTTTATTATCATCTGGATCACATCCTTGGTGAGAAAAATCCATTTAAATGATATGTAGACCCAACCAGCAGCCCCTGGATCAGAAACCCAAGTCTTTGCTCGCTCATTACTTTCTGGGTTCTGTTCCTGACTCCATAGAATTCTTTCTCCATTATGTACCAGCAGTCTTGTCACTCTGAAAGACTTGCTACCACTGTGTTGCCTTTCTCTGATAGGTCAGATCCTCCCTTCATTTTAAGGAAGGGCCTGTCATATTCCTTTCTTTATTCCTCTTTGAGCTCTCCTCTTGGATCTTCATTATGGAGTTCTTTCTCCAAGTCTTTCCTTCCTCCCTCTCTCCCTCCTTCCTTCCCTTCCTTCCTTCCTTCCTTCCTTCCTTCCTTCCTTCCTTCCTTCCTTCCTTCCTTCCTTCCTTCCTTCCTTCCTTCCTTCCTTCCTTCCTTCCTTCCTTCCTTCCTTCCTTCCTTCCTTCCTTCCTTCCTTCCTTCCTTCCTTCCTTCCTTCCTTCCTTCCTCCCTCCCTCCCTCCCTCCCTTCCTTCCTTCCTTCCTTCCTTCCTTCCTTCCTTCCTTCCTTCCTTCCTTCCTCCCTCCCTCTCTCTCTCTCTTTCTCTCTCTCCCCCCCCCCTTTCTCCTTCTATTTGTATTCTTAATGCTTATCATAGTGTCTGGCACATAGTGAGCACTTAATAATGTTGGTTGACTTGACTTGGATTAAGTAAGAACTGGAGCTTTAGATAGTGAGGGTGCTGGACATTTGCTATATGTATGATAAAACCCATAAGAATAAAATAATTATAGGAAGATAAAAAATGTAGAGGACAAAGGATGCAGGGACTTTAATACTTGGTGAACCTGCTTAAAAAAAAGGTAAAGGGGGTAGTTAAATGGTACAGTGGGTAGAACACCAGCTCTATCTGAAGTCAGAAGGACCTGAGTTCAAATCTGATCTCAGACACATAACACTTCCAATCTGTATGACCCTGGGCAAGTTACTTGCCTCAGCAAAAAAAAAAAAAAAAAAAAAAAAAAGGTAGTGGGCCACTTATAAACCCAGGATGGTCAAATTCCAAAATTAAGAGATTTAAAGTTAATTAGCTTCACTTAAGTTTGGGGAAAACATAAATTAGATTAAACAATAATGATAAAAATGAAATAATTTTTGGTGCATTACTTTATTTTTTCTGAGTGTTTATCTTCACATCTTATATGTATTATCTATTTATGTATAAGATATGATATAGAATTGGAAGAGACTATAAAGATTATTTGATTCAACTTCCTAATTTTGCAAAAGAAGAAACTGAGCATTATAGGGGTTAATAGCTTTTTCAAAGTCACACAGAAAATAAAAAGCAGAGCAAAAATACAAGCTCAATTCCTTTGACTGCATCATACTATTTTATGACCTCTCAAAGTAATTAATAGTACCATTTAATCTGCCTACTTAGTTATTTTAATAAAGAGATATTTTTTTTGAATTAACAAGCAAAACTGAGTAGAAAATTGCCTCTCTTTAACTTATTTTACCATAGCAATGGAATACCTAGGTTTTTGGATCACAGGAAACTTTTGTCCATCTAGGGGTAATTTATTCCAATTATAAGCAAAGTACTGAGGAAAAACACACATATTGAATGGGGGGCCAGTGGCAGTAGAACGAATCCTGGATCTGGAATCATAAGAACTGGATTTGGATCTAAGCTTTGCTATGCATGAATTATATGACTTTGGATCTCTCATTTAAACTCTTCTGGGTCTAAGTCTGGGGGAAATACAGGTTAGATTAAACAGTAATTGATAACAATTAAGTAAGGGATTATTTAGTAGGCTACTTGGTTTTTTTCCCAGGTGTTCACATTTTCTTTATATTTTATGCATATCATATATTTATTTATATGATATAGAGTTGGAAGAGACCTTAGAGATCATTTGATTCAGTTGTCTCATTTGACAAAAGAAGAACTTTCTTGTGAGCAATATCTTAGCTCCTGCCCACCTAGTTAGCCTAGGATTTGTTTTTGTTTGTTTGTTTTTTTCTTAGAGACTATCCTCAAGACTTGGTTGGCTCAAAGGCCAGTGGGCTCAGGCTATTGACATCATTTCTTGGTTATCTGAGAGCAAAACGGCTCCAAGGAGCTCTAGACACTCCCTTAAATGTTTAGCTAGTGGAAAACATCTGGATAAGAGAGCTTCACTCAGTTAAGTCAGCTTAAGATATCCTTTATACCTGTTGAATATCCTTCTCTTATTATGGTTAAATAAATATCCATTTGTTAACTGTTGAATGGCCCAAGGATCTCATTTTATTCTAGTTTTGAATCTGAACTACCACGGGATTGACCTGAATCAGGGCCAGCTCATAAGGGTCTGTTTCTTCATCCATAAAAAGAGGGGGTTCGAGTAGATGTTTTCTCAGTAACCTTCCAGCTCTCTGAGTCTACTGTGAAGTGACAGCAAATGTCACAGCACACTTCTAACTTAATGTTTACCAGCATTCACTGAATTCCCAATGTGAATATTACTAGAGAAGATGGATGACTTATTTGGGACTGTATCCAAGGGAAGACCGGGTAATTGGAGGAAGAGAAATAATGGAAAAGGGAGAAAAGGTCAAGAGAAGGGAAACTCTTTAAAAGTGAAATCCATCTTGACTAGTCCTGCTTTTGGTGGCCAAAGATATATTTCCTTTTCCTAGTAGAAGCCATACCACTAGGAAACCTGTGGGAACCCTTGGCCTCAAACCCACTGGAGGGTTAAATTTTGGAGAATACTTCCTCTGGCTGAAATCCAAGATGACGTTTCCCTTCAGAATCAACCTAATACATTGTCCAGCTGCAAAATCAGGAGACACTCAAATCCTTTGGAGAATCTCATACGCCTCTGGGAATGGCTGTCCAATATTGATTGCCTAAATGTTTTATCTATCACACAATCAGTGCAAGAAGTAATATTTGGTCTACTATATCAACCAATCAGTTAGTGGTCAAGCTTGTATAAGATTACCTGAGAGAAGTCATTTTCACTTTTTATACTTGTCCAGAGTTGACATGTTTGGAGATGGGTCAAGAGGCATCAGTATACTCAAACTTTGGGCTTGCCTTTGGAGATTGTCTATACATTTATGGGGGTAGAGGCTATAATACTTGTGGGTTACTAAGCAGACTAGTTCCTAATAACATTATATTAGATTCCAGAATTTAACACCATCCAAGGGTATAAAATGCATGAATCTGGAAGCATATACATAATGAGAAAAGCATCCTTCAAGTCGAAACTTTAGGGGAGGAAAGGAAGAAGCCAAAGAGAAAAGCAAAGAGAAAATCTAATGGCCTAATTCAGGGGTTCTTAATCTGAAGTTCACATATTAGTTTATAAAAATATTTTGATGACTGTATTCCAATAGAATTGGTTTCCTTTTTTATCGGATGTATTTATTTTATATATTTTAAAGTATTTTTCCAGCATTTTTAACCTACACTTAATTGGTTGCTGTCTAGAAGCAGGGAAAGGGAAAGGAGGGAGGAAAATTTGGAACACAACATTTTGCAAAGGTGAATGTTGAAAACTATCTTTGCATACATTTGGAAGGATTAAAAGCTATAAAAACTTTTTTTTCTGAAATTTTAAATTTATTTTTTGCAAGAAATTTGCTTTTTTATTTTCTATTTTCTTAATAAGGTGGGAAGAGAGGCAAAAATAACTCTGTTATTTAAAAAATTAGAAAACTATCTTTGCATGTATTTGAAAAAATAAGTACTATTAAAATTTTAAAAAAATTAGAAAGAGTGGATCCAGTGCTAGCCATGTGAAATGTTGCACATACTTTGAGAAAAGGTCATTGGATTATTAGTTTTACTCAACTGTTTTACTTTGTTAACTCTCAGGAAAAGTGAGAATAATCTGAAAAGGTAAAATGTAAAAACAAAAACATTCATAAAACTGTGAGTTTAAAAAAATTAAAAGAAGGAGGAAGAGGAGAAGAAGAGTTCACATACTTCATTAATCTCTCCAAGCTGTTCATGACACAAAAATGCTTCAGATGCTTCTCATTTTAATAGCTAGGACCTGGGGGTGAGACCCAGGAGATCTGAGTTTAGTCCTAGCCTTGTGACCAACTAACCATATGACCTTGTCTCTGCCTCAGCTTACCCCTATTTTTAGTAGGAATAGTGACACCTCCCACACTTAGCTCACAGCTTTGTTCATTAAAGATCCAACAAAAGAACAGGTGTGAAAGTGCTTTGAAAAAATTTTTAAATGACTTGTAGACTCAGGCATTATTTTTTTCCCTAAGCTTTAAAATAGTGAATCTGAAGTGGAGTCTAGGTGAATCCTTACAGAAATTTGGAAAGGAAAAATGTGGCCACATGTAGATTTACATGGAAAGTCTATTTAATCTTCTGTCACTTTAAAATCTATAATCTTATGATCCTAAAATATATCTATCTACACTTTTACCCTCCTGATGTAGAATTCTCTCTCCTGAAGTCTCAAACACTAGAATAATTCTCCCAGATTAGAGGACAAAAATAAAGTCATTGTTTCCAGGAGGCCATCATAAATACTTATGGAAGTAGAAGTAAGCCTGCTAGCCATTTCCCATTAGTGCATCACTAGGAACTCTTTTATATCTCACAGATGATAATATGCAAAACAGACTGCTTTCAGTAAGGGAGGAGAGAAGTATTGCATGGATGAATTTTGATTGATATTCTATGGATCACATAGGGCAGATCCAGAACTGGAGTAAAGAGTGTAGAAAGAGATCTTTTAAAGAGTACAAAGTTTGTCTTTTGCACAGTTTCACAGTTTTGCTTAGGGCTATTCCTGCCTCTCACAGTCTATCTATTTCTCTCTATTATTTCCTACTCTTCCTCCTTAAAGGATGGAGAAGGATGCTGACCAGGCTCCCAGGCTTTCTGGGATAGCTAATAAAATGATTATAAAGCATTTTACCAACATAGAATTGTAAAAACAAGCCTTCCAGTTCCAACCAGGGTTAAGTGGTATGCTTTAGTCTCGTGGTTTACGAATCTATCCAGTCAATGTTACCTTAGGAAAACATTAATGGGAACCAATTAATTGAGCTACTTCCCTTATAAGACTCAGCATCCCATACTATTATTTAAGGACATCTAGGATGGGAGAACACTTTGATCTCATTGCAATCTTGCCAGTAATTCAGGGTCAGATTCTTGGCCAGTTTGGCCAACTGACAATGGTCATTGCCAGATTTGAGGGAAATAAGGGTGATTGTACCAACCTCTTCTGGCCTATAATTGGACAGCTTGATGAAGAAACCTATCTCTTTGACCACCCCTAAGCTCTGTGATTTTGTGTGTTTGTGTTTGTGTGTGTGTGTGTGTATGCGCGATGTCTTAATACAGAGAAGCAATTAAAAGGAAAGAGCTCCTCTAAATTTAACATCCTGTCTCTGCCAGGGAATTGAACATCAAAATGGATGAACCTTTTCAAGATGACATGAGTTAAGAATACACTTTAGTTTCAATACATTTTTCTACCTGCCCCTCCCCCCATTCCCACCCGAAACTGATGTCATTTTTGGCTCCAACCCATTTTATCACTTTTCAAAATTCCACTGGGCTTCCTTCCTTTCCTCCATCAAGGGGTTGGCTAAGGTAGAGAGGCTGGATTTCTGTCAATATGCCAAAAGTGAACTAATGAAGGATGGTAAATAGGGGAGAAATATGGGATTGATACATTTATGGTTTTAGGGTGATGTACTTTCTCTGCTGGTTTCAGATGGACACAATGAGTGTCCAGGGGAAAAGGAAGTTTTTAGAAAGATGGATACTTTTATCTTCAGAAGCCTGGTCAAGCATTGGGGTCAAACTAAGAGAAAGCTGTTTTGTTTGCTTAGCTGGACCTTTACCTGGCTTTGAAGAGTGACCAGTTCTCCTAAAGGGAAAAAACTCCATGATTCTCTTCATTCCTCTTTGCTTTATTGATTTAATGGAAGTAAGATGTCACACATGACATTTTAGGTAACTTTCTGAGAAAAGAAAATAGTTCAGCTTCTAAGTACAGGGTCCAGAGGTTCCCAAAGATAACCATCCACATGCATACCTTCTTACACCTTACTCTCTCTCTCCCCATCCTACCCCCACCTCATATACATGTACTCTATGATCCAGTGACCATGGCCTCATTGAGGTTCCTCAAACAAGACACTATCTCATGACTGTGGACATTTTCACTGGCTGTTTCCCATGCCTGGGAATGATTTCTTTCTTCACCTCCATCTCCTAGCTTCCTTCAAGAGACAAATAAAATCCTATTTTTTTATAGGAAACCTTTTCTAACCCTTGTAGAATTACCTTTCTTTGTAATCCCAATATAGTGCCTGGTATATAGAAGGCACTTAATAAATGATTGTTGACCTGTGGTTGGCAATTCATGTACATTTAGGCATTTCCGGAGGATTATCCTGCCTGATTCTCTTCATTGCCAAATTGTTCCCTAAAGGTAAGAATCATTTTAACAAGGTAGAGTAGAGATTACATTAGATTTGGGGTAAGAAAATCTGGGTTTGAGTTTGGGCTATCCCTTACTCTTAGTGGCCATATTAAGCTTTTCACCTCCTTGAGGAATAATTTCTTCTCCAGCAAAATTGGGAGTTAGAATAGATGATGCTTAAGGTGCCTTTCAGTTGTAAATCACGTTGATGATTTTTAATTTTTTCCCGAAGGCTTCATTTAATTTTATGGGACAATGGCCTATAAAGAGTTAACACCGTCTAAAAAATGTCTAACATATCCTGGCCAACTTTTAATTATCCATGGCCATTGGAGCCAGGGAAAGCATGGATAATTGAAATCATAGATAATCCCCAAATCTCTTTGAGCCTTTACTTTCAGCCTTCTTCCCAGCCAAACCTTTTACTTGAGTTAAAAACAGGGACTTTCCTCTCCTTTCCCTGAACCTGCCCACCCTTAGGGGGTGGAATGAATAAGCAGTAAAATCGCCAAATACTGACAATGAAGAGGGAGGAAAGAGAGAATTACAGGACCTGGATATGCTACGAACTGGATAATAATCAGCCTTTGGATAATCAGAGTTGGCTAGCCAGGCTCTCTGGAGTAACTCTGCCCTTGGGGACCAAGTTCCTTGTGATGTAATGTGTATTAAGCATCCAAAGTGAACTCAATGCTATGTAGTATCAGGGCTGACTATCCTACTTCCAAGTGCCTGTCTTGGGCTGTTTGGGAAAATGACCATTCCTAAAGAAAGGTATGGCAGACCAGGCTTCTGATAGAATGGTTGATATAGAACTCTCAACTCTAGGCTATACACATCAAGTTTTCAATCATGTACACTGTGGATCAACAGTCCACCTATGATTTTATTGGTTTAAAGAATTCCTGGAGGAAGAAACTGACTACTGGTACAGATTGACATTTTATTTGTAATTTATAATGTTAGAGAGTTAACCAAAACATTGAGGAATTAAGTAAGTTGTGATTTGTAGGATTCAGAGAAGAAAGAGATAAGTAATCTCTGGAATGAGAGAAGTCACATGGAACAGAAGTTAGAGTGCTGGATTTTGAGACAGATTTGGATTTCAATCCAGGTTCTGTTAGTTACTATTAGGGTAAAAATACAAGTCACTGTGTAGGCCTCAGCTTGCCCATCTATAAATTAGGAAGGGATTGAGCTTGATGAATACTAATGGGTCTCTTAAGTTTCTATTCACTGATCCTCAATTTAGAAAGCTTCAGAGAAAAAAGTGGGACTTGAGTTCAGTGAGTGGGCAATATTTTGACATTCTAGGAGTGGATATTCTAGGCAGGAGAAATAGTTTGGGTAAAAATAAAGAATGAACATGGTGCAGGGAATCCATTGCAAGAGATCTGATGAGGAAACTAATCTGATCAGAATAAAGGCATTCATATTGTGAAGTGGTAGGAAGAAAATTTGGATAGATGAAATAAAGCCAGATTATAGACATACATGAATGCCAGAATAAAAATTTTGGTCCAAAAGTCAATAAGCAATTATGGTTGGTCTATAATCAGAGAATGATGTAAGGATAATTAAGTAAATTCATCAGTCAATATTATGTATCTATATCTATATCTATATACTAGATTTTACAGGGGCAGCCAGAGGGTGAAGTGGATAGGGCAAGTGGGCTTGTAATCAAGAAGTCTAATCTTTATGAGTTAAAATCTGGCTTCAGACACTAACTGAATGGTCCTGAACAAGTCACTTAACATTGTTCGCCTCAGTTTCCTCATCTGTCAAATGAGTAAGAAGGAAATGATAAATCACTCCAGTGTCTTTGCCAAGAAAACTGCAAAATGAAATCACAAAGAGTTGGAAGCGACTAAAATGACCAAATAAAACAACAAAGATTAGATTGAAGAAATACTGAAGAAAGAGAGGTCTATTAGGAGGCTGTGGCCTTGATCCAGGTATGAGGTAATGAGATCCTGGGCCAAAATGGTGGCGGTGGGGAAGGAAAGGAAGGAACAGAACCAAGAGATGTTGAAAGGAAAAATTCTGCCTCTGATATTTACTAGCTAGGAGATGCTAGGCAACAAGATACAGTGACTGACTGGAAATTTAGATCTGGGAGAAGTTTTTAAGACTTTAAGTTTAGATGGTAAAAGCTGGACATCCCCAGGGAAATGCCACAGGCTGAATTCTGTCTCTCTTGATGAAGCCAGTTGAAAGTCATTTGTATGAAGTCATGTACATCTCTGCTAAGGAAATCAGTTCAAATGATTTCAGATGAGAAAGAGTGATAAAACTAGGAAAATGGAGGTTGGCCAAACAAGTGGAAATGAGCTTAAAATCTGTTAAGAAAGAATTGGAAGAGACCTGAGAACAGGGTAACTAGAACCCAAAGGAGAGTATTAAAGGAGAACTTGGGGATTTCTGGCTTTATAATTAGGTTGACATGGACAGAATTGCCTCTGTTGGTTGGTTGGTGTAGTTGCAGACCGACCAAGGCCAAGCATTGGCTCAGATCCCTTTTAAGATCCTTTCTCTCTTCAGCTCATAATCCCCTTTGGGTTATGGACTCTTTGGAAGATTTATGAAATCTATGCAACCTATTCTCAGACAAATGATTCTAAATGCAGAAGATAAAAGGCATCAGATTACCAAGGAAACCTAATTATAAATTGGAATATGGTTCAAATAAAAATATTTTTTTTAAGAACAAGTTCATGGACCCAGATTAAGACCCTCTGTCTACTTGAGGGTTTTCTGTTTGTCTTTGCAGCAAGAAACTATACTCATTTAGGTCATTCACCATTGTGGAGACATCATAATTCAGTGCCAAAAAGGATTGAGGCTGCCAAGTTTACTTTTCCCAAAGTAATCCCTTTGCTGAACTTAACTGAAGGTCCACATCCTTCAACCCTGACCACAAATACACAGCCTTCAATTTTGAATTGCTTACCCCTTGCTGCTCTTTGACCCTAAGACTTCGGCTCAAACACGTCACAAAGAAGAGCTCTGAGTAAACCTTTAGCCAAATGAACCCTGGAGTTTAGATCTTCTTGTTAATATTTCATTTTTAGTGTGTGCCAGGAAAGAAAAATGTGTTTTAGTATTTCAAGTAAACAGTTTTCTCAATCAGATTCAGTAGATTAGTCACATTCATGTGGTCCACAGTTGTACAAATGTGGTTCCGTACTAGGGAGCTGCAAGAACAGAAAATCATGATAATAATATGGAAAGACATATTATAGTGCTTTAAGGCTTGCTAAGTACTTTTCACATTTTGAATGCTACCAACAATTTGTGAGGTAAATGCTTCTATTATTCCCATTTTACAGATAAGAAAACTGAGATTCAGAGAAGTTAATCGATGTGCCCAGGATCACAGAATAGGATTCAAACATGATTATGATTCTATCACTGTATCCATTATTTTGCTATCATGAGAAAAATCACATCACAGGAAATTGAGCAGCAGATGGAAATGGAGGACCTGTGAATTCTAATCCAATTTCTATATTTGATTCTCTCCAGCTAATTATTTAGCCATAGGTAATAGACTTCAACTGTCTAAAAGGTGGTTGTGGAGAGAGATGATGGAGATGGAAAGAAGGGTAATTGGGGTTTGTGTGGCAGCAGATCTGAGAAAGTCTGAATTGAGATCTGGTGGATAGTTCTTTATCCATTAGAGCAATTAATTGTAGTTCTTCTATTAGATTGATCAGGAATGTCTTAGACATTTCATAGTCCCCACAGCAACTAATGCACTTCAATTAGATAGGCATATATGAAGCACCTATAATTTGCAAGGCAAAATACTTTGTGGTGGGCTGCTGGGTGGTAGGATATTGGTCCTAAAGTCAAGAAAAGTTGAAAGTTTGCATATCTCCCAAAAGTTCTCTTCCCTTTGTGGGTAAAAATAAAAAGTGGAGTGAGCAGAATCAGAAGATCAATAATATCAAGATTATTAAAATGTACAATGCTGATGACACATATGAACTGATTAATGAAATAAGTAGAATCAGGAAGAGTTCAAATCTAAGCTCAGATACTCACTTTATGATGCTGAGTAAATCACTTAACTTCTGTTTACCTCAGTTTCTTCATCTAAATGGAGATAATAATAGCACCTACCTTGCTGTATTGTCACAAGGATTAGATGAGGTAATTGTAAAACAATTGATTGCCATTAGTAACTGCTATATTAATGTTGGCTATTATTATTATTATTATTATTAATTTGATAAATTTAGTGACTTTGTCAAATTTGACTTAGCTCATAAAGTCAGTTCCTATGACTTTTAAATAAACATACTTTTAAAAAAAGTCTTCTTGTTTTTTGAATGCAGTTAGTAGAAGAATACCAATGGCTAGTGAGTTCCTTGATGTATAAACAAAACAAAGATACTTTCCATCAAAAGGAAAAGATTTCAACAAATGGATCTGAGGGCACTTGGTGAAAAGGAGTAACCAGTTCATTAAGAATTGGAGGCTCTAGGAATTTCTAGGGTGGAGGTCAACTTTCTCTAGCCAAGCTGGTTTGTCAACTTTTCTGTTGAGATGTTTCTAGGGGGAGGGAAGTAGGGGAATTGTGCTATCAAGTATTGTGTGATTAGTGTGATGGAGATGCTAGAGGGAAGCTGAATACTCTGTAAATGTAGCTCAACTGGAAATGCTGCAGTTTTCCATTTTTAAAAAAATTAAACATATATATATATATATGTGTGTGTGTGTGTGTGTGTGTGTGTGTGTGTGTGTGTGTGTGTGTATGTGTGTGTGTGTGTGTGTGTATGTATCTCCCTCCTATCTAATTAAGGGGAATCCTTGTAAAATATGCATGATCAAGCAAAACAAATTTTCTCATTGGCCACATGCAAAAAACAGTCTTAGTCTCTACCTTCAACCCATCATCTCTCCATCAGGAGGTACGTAACATCTTTTACTCTCAGTCTCCTGGAATCATAGATGGTCATTGCATAGGTCAGGGTTCTTTCATTTTTCAAAAGTTGTTTTTTAAAGCATTATTGTATAAATTGTTTTTCTGTTTCTACTCATTTCATTAATCATTTCATACATCTTCAAAATCGTGCGCTTTAATAATATTGATGTTGTTGCTATTCTGCTTCTGCTCACTTCATTCTTCATTTTCCCCTGCAAAGGGAAGAAAAATTTTGGCAGATATGTAAACTTGCAACTTTTCCTGAGTTATTTGCATTGATGAGTTTACTCAAACAAAAATGAGAAATAAACTGATGGACACATGAGGGCTGTAGTGGTATCCATATTAAAAGATACAGAAGAAGAACTCCATTGTATTGGTAGGTCCTTCATGGAAGATTTGCCGAAATATATTGATAAAAATAAAACAAAACAAGAAAGTATGGTAGATTAAAATCAATTACTTCCAACGATAAAGTCAAGAATTTATCACAAAGCATTGAAGTATTAGTATGTGGCTATACCTAGCTATTCCCAAGACCCTTTGTCCAATGTTTTTGACCTTCTTCACTTTACTTTTCCTATTTTAGGGTGGGAGAGTTTAAAATTAAACATCCATTCCTACACCTCTACCCATATGTTTTGATTCATTCTCACCACCTACATTAGGAAGTGAGAGTTCTTAGGTTTCACTCCTACTTTAGATTAACTTCACTAAGCTTCCAGGAAGCACTTAGTGAAATTTAAAGGAAAAGGCCATACTCAAATCTTTGCCTTGCATTCCTTTCATCGTGGGAAAGCTTCCTTCCCTTCTAAGGTCTACAGATTCCCAAGGATGGATAGATAGATTTCCAGGGGACTATGAACTTGGGGTGGGGGAGAAGATATGGTGAATTGCATGACTTATTAGACATACACAAACACACAACCCCCTAAATAATCATAACAAATAAATGAATACATCTAAATACATTTAAAATAGTAATACATGTTAATTATATTATTATATATTAATCAATTTATATGTCTTACATATTACTGTTTTAAAAATGTATTTAGATAATATTGTGATAAAATACAAATTCTTTGTAAAGCATTATTGGAGTCACTGTAACTTTCTGTTATATATTTTCTCAATGAATGGGCACTAATCATTTCTATTCTTATACTGGGATTTGAAAAATTGTTTTACACAAAAAAAGAGGATCTTTCAAAAAGTTTGGGAAGTGATATTCTTGACAATATATATTTCTTTTTTTATTATAGCTTTTTATTTACAAGATATATGTATGGGTAATTTTTCAGCATTGACAGTTGCAAAACCTTTTGTTCCAACTTTTCCCCTCCTTCCCCCCACCCCCTCCCCCAGATGGCAGGTTGACCAATACATGTTAAATATGTTAAAATAGACAATATATGTTTCTTAATGCAAGCTAAGATTACTTTCTATGGAGCTAGGTCACATTATGATTCATACTCAGATTATCCTCTATTAAATGCTGAGTTCTCTCCATTTGCCCATGTCTCCCTTATTCTGAACCTGTCACTTATTTTTTGATCTCAGAAGCAGGATTTTACATTTATTTCCATTAAATCTTATAATTTTATAGTTTGACCCTTGTTCAGACTTATCCAGATGTTTTTGGATCCCAATTCTATTGCGTAGTATGTTAGCTACAATTGCAGCTGAATATAATTCACATCTTTGATAAACATGCTATTTCTATCTTAATGCATGAAATTGATTTTGGTAAGTGATTAGTTTTATTGATGTGTTTTTTTAACATTACAAATATTTACAGATTACCTCCTTTCTATGAGAGGTCTTTTTTTTTGTAACAAAATAAAACAATCAAGAAAAACTAATAATACAATGACCTCATCTGAAAGTACATGCAACATTTCACATCCTTTCTCTCCAATTAAAATTTTTTGTCATTTATTTTTCTCTTTTCTTTTTACCTTCAACCATGTTGGGGCAAAAAAAAAAAAGAAAAACAAATTCCTTGAACAGATATACACAGTCAAGTAAAAGAAATTCTTTCAATAGTTGTAAGCAAAATATACATATGTGTGTATATGTGTGTATTTGCATCACTCTGTGTTTATGTATGTCTTATTTTGCCTACTAAATATCATTCATCTCTGTCATGGAGGGCAATGTTTCTCCATTGGTCTTCTGGAATCATTAATGATCATTGTATTAATCACAGTTCTTATAGCTTTAAAAGTTGTTTATTTTTATGATGATGTTATTTTATGAATTATTCTAGTTCTGCTGCTTTCCATCATCAGTTTACAAAAATTCTCAAAATTGTTCATTTTTATGATATGATACATAAATTGTCCTGATTCTGCTTACTTCATTTGGCATGAGTTTATAAAAGTCTTTATGAATTATTTTTGGAATCATATATTTTCATTTTTATAGCATAATATTTTTCTATCATATTCATATATCATGACTTATTCTGCACTGATTTATCAGTTTGTTTATGTATGTCACTGATTAAAAACAAAAAACAAAAAACAAACATTGACTAGAAAGGGACAGATGGCATCAATGAAATATATAGCCATAGATCCTGAAAGGATGTGCTAAGCACAAAGACCCTCTCTCTAGTCTTTGAGGAACTGTGGAAAATGGAAGTACCAAAAGCTTTGAAAAGAAATAGTATCTTGATTCTTAAAAAGAAAGACATGGACTCTGGAAATTATGAATGGATAAGTAAGTAATGGTGGAAATCATTCTAAAACTTCATTTTTTGAGTGAAAGCGGGAAACTTGGGACCAAGAAAATGTCAGTTTATCTATTGTCATAGAAATTCTAGGTTAATAATTACTCTAGGCACACATCTTGAAGTAGGATGCTAAATCAACTTTGGTTCCACTTACTTGTATGATCACCTAGTCTATAGCGTCTCTTAGTTTGGGTCATCAAGCTTTATTAATTATCCTGATGAAATCCAGCTGAACTATGGAACAAGGAAGGAAGGAAGGAAGGAAGGAAGGAAGGAAGGAAGGAAGAAAGGGAGGGAAGGAAGAATGGAGGGAGGGAGGGAAGGAAGAAAGTTTTACAAAATTTTTCCTTATCTCTGTTAACCACAAACCATTATGTGTAGTGATTCATTCTAGAATGTTGCCAGGGATTGACATTTATTTTTATCAGTCTGGAATTTTCAGAATCTAGTTCTTTCTTTTTATGAACAGCACATATCTGGTATGGTAGAAAGTGTATTGGTCCCAGAATTAGAGAACCTGAATTTGAATCCTGTATCTGTCACAAACTCCCTGTATGATGTTGGACAAATTTAACAACCCTCATTTTCTTCACCTGAAAAATGAGGGTGTTGGTATAGCTTATAAGGTCCTTTACATTCTAAATCTACAATCCTATCATCTCAAATCTTCTGGTACCTTTCCCACTTACCACATTCCTAAAGATTTCCGGCAATGATTCTATGATTGGCAAGTCTTTGCAGTACCCAGAAATGTAATCCATCTCTGTCAATTCATCTGAAGCATCTGGAGACTCTACTTTCTTTTCACTCATCTTATAAGGCATGCCTGTAGTTGTTCTTCATGGTTTAAGATCATTCTTTCTGTGGAGAATGGAAGCAAAATAGAAATTGAATATTTTTGCTTTCTCCATGTCATTTGTTAATATTAGCCATCTGCCTGAAACAAATGGGCTTATCCCTTCTTTGTTTTCCTTCTTGCAATGAACATAGCTTTAAAAAGTCTCTTTTGTTATCTTTAGCATGTTTTTGTAAACCTCAGCCAATTTTGTGTTTCAGCCTTCCTGATATTATTTCTATACTGACTCTTTTATGTTCATCATTGGTTATATGCTCCTCTTTACATATACTGTCTCTATTTGTTGCTTTTTAAAATGAGATCATAAGAGAGCGCCATGTGTAGCCACGTTGATTTCTTTAGTTGCTTTACCCCTTTCTTTCTCAATGAGATAATTTGTGACTAAATTTCATTTTTATACTTTTAAATTCAATTTTTATTTCCAAATTCAAATTTTCTACATACCAACTCTCCCATTGAAAAAGCAAAACAAAAACCTATTACAAACATGTAGAGTCAAACTAAATAAATTCCTGTATTAGCTATGGTCTGAAAAAAGCCTCAATCTTCACTCCCTTCCTCTTGAACTTTCTTCCTCCCATTCCTTTCACAATGTCTGACTATAGGCCCATATTTACTTTTTCCTCTGTTTGAAATGTCTTTGAAATTCTCGGATTTGAAATCTGCTTGCCTAGTCTATGGCATATGTCAGACTTTGTCCAGCATTTTCTTCTTTTGTAATTATTGAAAACATGGTGCCATGGTAAATTTTCTCTAAGGATTCTATCACCTCCACAACTCTAATTAAGCCTCCCTTGTTTATCAGAGTTAAATTCAAGATAGTAGTTCTTTATTTTTTTCATTTTCTGAAAGATGAAATAGTGAGACAAAGTGAAACATTTATGAGATATTTTATTTTTAGTT
Source organism: Sminthopsis crassicaudata (assembly GCF_048593235.1). NCBI lineage: Eukaryota > Metazoa > Chordata > Mammalia > Dasyuromorphia > Dasyuridae > Sminthopsis > Sminthopsis crassicaudata. The sequence continues at coordinate 400,537,211 of NC_133619.1, read as the reverse complement.
GAATGATAATTTCAACAGATATTTAGATGTTTCAAATTCTCTATTACTAGTAGATCTCTTTCTGTGAAGATTTTATTATTTGTATAGGCAAAGAATGATCCATATACTTTTCGTGCCCAGTAAAGTACTCTCACACTTTATATCTTGGTTGTTGTACCAAGAGCTCTTTTGCTATGTTTCCAATCCATAATTTGTGAATTTTCATACAGATAACTACCTTTTTGCTCCTTCTTCACTCCCCTCTATCTGTTTTGACTTTATTTTAACAAGATATATTCTTTTATTGCTATGTTTCAGGCCAAATAGCATTCAAAAAGAAATGTTGGTGATATTCAAAAAGATCTCCCTTATTTTCCTCCTTGTATTATAATTTTACATTCATTCTGTTCCTTGCCCATGCTCTGTGCCTCTGCCTATGCATTGGAAATAAATTTTCCAAAATACCAATATTGTTTCTGACCCTCTTTGCTAATATTTTCTCTTGAGAACTAATTACTGGTTACCTCTTTCCATGTCACACCTATTGTCTACATTATCTACTTTAACAATTTAACAATATATGCCTTACTGCCTTCTACTCAAATTTCAACTTTAAAACCTTTTGATACAGTTGGTGGAACTACTGCCAAACACGTTCTTCTGGTACTTTCAATATTCTTCCTGCACCTTGCCAGGAGCCCATTATTCTGGTATCATAGTCCATGTTACAGAAAATAAAAACAAGAACAAAACAAAGAATAAATCCTGTTCTTTGCCAATATCTATGCAGCCAGATGTTCGCTTTTAATATTCTTTCCTTTCCAAAGTTATGACCTCCAAGAGGACAAATAGAGAAAAAAAAACCTGGATGTGCACTCAACTCTCAGTTTTCCACTCAGAACTTCAGTCACAGGATATACATACTAGATTTCTTATGGATGATGCATTTGCTCCTTTGTGATTTAACCAATGAAGGTAGTGCTTAATGAGTTTATCAGGCTCTTCATCATGTCTTGGATATGTACTCCAGGAGGATAGAAGGATGGAGTGATTAGTTTTGTCAGGGCTACATGCAATTGCTAGCATATTCCTCAGCAGGGAGTGACCAAGCAGTAAGTAATATGAGATTCTTCTTCCTGAGGTTGGTAACAAGATACCTCACACCTGTTAGTGCTTTCCTATTGTTCTGCATAATATGAGGTGCTGCTTTTTCAGATAGTCTGGATCCACTTAGGGGAAAAGAATTATGAATGCCTTTTGCTTTTACACCATTGTCATTTCTTCCTTTCTGACTCTAGTGAGTCTTCCTTCCTAAGCAAGAAAAAGAAAACCATAGTCTGACTATGTCAGACAACATATGTGACCTTCTACCCACATATTTCTCCAATTTTTCATTGAGATGTAGGTGGTGTGGGTGGTGTACTTCCTTCTTTCTTATCTGGGCCCAAATTTGGTTACTATAATTCTACAACATTCCATTTTGTATCGCCCTTTGTACTTATCTTGTTGTAATTACCTCATTGTAATTAGTTATAATTTTTTTTCTGGATATGTTTATTTCATTCTAGATCAGTTAATAGGATCATATTGGTTTATTGAAGTCTACCTATGTTTTTCTGAATCTTTTCAATGTATTGTTTTACATGGCAGAAAAATATTCCATATATTCATGTATCTACAAGTTTTTAGTCATTCTTCAATCAAGTATCTACTTTGCTTCTAATCTCTCTGACCACATGCATATACATATTTATACATGTACACACACATATATACATAGATGTAAAATCACATGCATGCACATATAGATTTCTAAGTACCTGCTACCAACATATTTATGTGCATTTCACATATATATGCACTCATGTATACACATAATTATGTGCACATAGACAAATATATAGGCACTGCATATATACGTATGCATATATGTATATTTATATATATGTGATAACAGAGAATTAGAAACAAAATGGTATTCATTGCTATGTGTGTGCATGTAGTTATGTATATGAATATACATATATAAAAGACATATATGTATATGACATATACATGTCTTTCTTTCCTTAACCTCCCTGGAATAAGTGCCAAGCAGTGGTATCTCTAGGTCAAAAAAAATGAATATTTTAGTCACTTCTCTTATTGCATAATACAATAATAAAAATAATAGTTCACATTGATATAATGTTTATTATGTGATAAGCACTTTACAACTATCTCATTTTATCCTTAGAACAATCCCACAAAATAGGCACTATCATTATCTCGATTTTACAAAAGAGGAAACTGAAAGAGAGGTTAAATAACTTTCCCAGAGTCCCAAGTGATAGTTAATATATGAAGCTGGATTTGAGGTCAGTCTTTCTGATTTCAAGCCCAACACTCTGTCACTACACCACTTTGCTGCCTTAATTGTTTTCCAGAATGGTTGGATCAATCAACAGTTCCTATATTAATTTCCTAAATAATGCATTAGTTAAGTTCCTCAAAATGCATTAGTCTTCCTATTTTCTGAAGCTCTCCAACACTAGTTCCAATTTCTTTCCATCTTTTCTAGTTTGTTTATTAATTTAACACAACTTCAGTATTGTTTAAATTTGTGTTTTTTATTATTAGTGATTTAGGAGAAAAATTTCATGTTGTTGCTAATTTGCAATTTTTTATTTGAAAGTTGTTTTTTCATATCCTTTGACCACTTATCTAATGGGGAATGGCTGTTGGAATCACAGGATTCTAGAATGACAGGATAGGTTAAAAGGGATTTTAGTACCTAAAAGGAGCCCTTAGTACATTGTACATGACATGTAGAATTCTATACATGAATAATGGTGCATCATTCTTCTTCTGTTGGAAGGTCTCCAGTAAGAAAGAAACCAGTGCCTCTGGAAGCAGCCTGTTTGATGCTGTGATATCTGTAATGGTTAGGAAGAAGTTCCTGAATATCAAACCCTAAATTTGAGTCTTCTTACCTTCCCTCAAGATTCTTGTTCTGCCTAGAAGGTCAAAGAACAAAGGGTTGATTTCTCTTTCAATGACAGACCTTCAAGAATCTCAGATGCTCTTGTGACCACACTGACTATCCTTTTCTCCAGGCTCAACACAGTTTCTTCTACTGATTCCCGTATAAAAACAACAAATACTTAACATAGCACTATAAAGTCTGCAGAGTACTTTACATATGTTATCTCATTTAAACTTCCCCAAGATCCTGTGATTATATATATGTGTGTGTATATATATATATATATATATACACACACACACAATATGTGTATATATGTATATATATATATATGTGTATGTATTTTTATTTATTTAGCTACTATTAGTATTTTAAAAATATGTTAAACCTAAGAGAAGTCAATTGCCTTTGCCTAAAGTCCTCCCGTCTTTGAATATCAGAGGCAGGATTTGAATTTAGGCCTTCCTAACTTTAAATACAGTACTCTGTCTATTATGTCACTTGGATATCAATCCATATCACTTGGACTCAAAACCCTACATCAATTGTGTTGCTTTCCTTCGATTATTCTTCAGCTTATCTGAAAAAATATTTTTAAAACTATAAACAATGTGGTCTGAGTAGGTAGACTACTGAGGAAACAACGCCTTTTTAAAATAAATCTTTTTTATTTTCAAAACATATGTATAGTTTTCAACATTCGCCCTTGTAAAACCTTGTGTTCCAATTTTTTCTCCTTCCCGTCCCCTAACTCCTTCCCCTAGAGGGCAAGTAATCCAATATATGGCACACATGTGCAATTCTTCTATACATATTTCCACAATTATCATGCTGCACAAGAAAAATCAGCTCAGAAAGGGGAAAATGAGAAAGAAAACAAAATGCAAGTAAACAACAACAATAACAAAAAAAGTGAAAATGCTATGTTGTGATCCATATTCAGTCCCCACCATCCTCTCTCTGGGTGCAGATAGATCTCTCTATCACAAGACTTATTGGAATTGGCCTAAATTATCTAAATGTTGAAAAAAGCCACATCCATCAGAATTGATCATTGTTTAATCTTGCTGCTGCTGTGTACAATGTTCTCTGGGTTCTACTCATTTCACTTAGCATCAGTTCATGTGAGTTTCTCCAGGACTCTCTGAAATTATCCTGCTGGTCATTTCTTATGGAACAATAACACTCCATAACATTCATATATTATAACTTATTCAGCCATTTCCAATTGATGGGCATCCACTCAGTTTCCAGTTTCTTGTCACTACAGAAAGGGGTCTTACAAACATTTTTCCCCATGTAGGTCCTTTTCCCTTTTTTATGATCTCTTGGAATACAGGCCCAATAGAGACATTGCTGGATCAATGGGTATGCAGAGTTTGATAGCCTTTTGGGCATGGCTCTACATTGCTCTCCAGAATGGCTGGATCAGTTCACAACTTCACCACAATATATTAGTGTCCCAGTTTTCCTATATCCCCTTCAACATACATCATCTTTTCCTGTCATCTTAGCCCCAATCTGAGAGGTGTGTAGTGAAACCTAAGAGCTGTCTTAATTTGCATTTCTCTGATCAATAGGTAGCATTTTTTCATATAACTAGAAATGGTTTTAATTTCTTCACTGGAAAATTGTCTGAATTCCTTTTTTTGGGAAGCTATGTCTTCCTTAATGCAACCCCAAGATCATGTTATATTTTCTTAGTACTACATCCCACAGCTGGCTCAAACTGAATCTATGGTCCATTTAAATCCCCATTTTTCTTTCCAAATTTCTCTCTAATCATATCTCCCTCAATCTATACTTGTAAAGTTTAACTTTTTGTGCAATACTTTTCATTTAACACCATTGTATTTCATTTGATTAGTTTTAGCAAATGTTCCAGCCTTTTCAAGATTTTTTTTGGATCATCACTCTGACATTTAGTACAATAGTGTCTAAAGTTGGGTATGCAAGATGATCCACTGGGATATACAAAGAAAAGATCAGAACTTAGAGCAATAGTAGAGCTGTTCAGCATATTCACAGCCACCACTTTCTTCTGTGGTTTTCCTTCCTGCTGTCTGAGCATAGCACAGACCCTGCATGATCATCCATTTGTGGGATTGCTAAAGTAGGGAGTCATTCCTTCTCCCTCTCCTTACTCCCTCAAACTCTGACATCCCTGGCCTTTTTCTCCTACCATCATCAGAGCAATAACACACAACTCCTGCCCACTCTGCCTACATGGGCATCAATTGCCTTATATAGGTTATTTCTCCCTTCTCCTTATCTGAAACAGTGTCACTTCTGATCAAGGACCTGACTTCCAGAGACTTTGCCCCATATTCTCTGACATCAGGAAAGATAGAAATTTACTAGCTAAATTGAAAACAAACAAACTTTGCATAATTGGTGATGGGATTGAAAAATGAGGATCACAATTTAGTAAGTGCAGCCAATAATACACTTCTTTCATGTGTATATTTGGATGGCATATTTTTTAGCTAGTACAGTTATTAAAATCATGTATCTAAATAAACTGACCTTAGAACTAGACCTTTGAATCACTGTTACAGAGTATTAAACCAGGCTTTCCAAAAATAGAGAAGCATAGTCTATGTTGCTCTCACTAAAATTTTATTTTTAGTGAGAACAAAATTGCCTTTTGTACTATTAATAAAGAAAATCCAATTTTAAAATATTAAAAATAGTTTATTTCATTTTATCTCATTCTTTTTTTATTTTTGCGTGTATTTTATAATTTATAGCCTAAAATGTCAAACTCTAGCCAGTGCCTTCTATGCTTTCAAGTGGGCCAAATAGATTAAAATATAAGTGAAAAATGTTTAACAAAAGACATTAAAATATAATACAGTCAAATAATGTTAATTTTTGGTTTTCTAAATCAGTAGGTAGACGGCTGGGATCCATTTCTAGTTGTCTGACACCACTGATGTATACAATATATTAGTATAGTAGCATATGTATAATCTTCAAAAAAGTCAACAAAAATTTATTAAACACAAACTTTATTCCAGACACTATGCTACATGCTAGGGTGAAAAATACAAAGAGAAATAATCCCTTTTTTCAAAGAGCTAATATTCTGTTGGAGAAGATAACATGTATGTATCCGAGTCTTTAAAGATTCTATACAAATAATTTATCTGGGGAATCAAGAAAGATTTTGTATAAAAGATGGTGCAGGAACTGAGGGATTCTCTGAAGTGAAGGGAAGAATGGAGTGTATTCTAGGCATGAGATACTACTCTGCAAAGGATGGAGTACCACACGTGAGAAGTAAAAAGAGGACCAATATGGCTGATCATAGAGTTCATATAAACTCAATGAAGCTGGAAAGCTAGGTTGGGCCAGATCATTAAAAGTTTTAAAAGAAAACCCAGGCCAGATTATTTATTTTAACATAGAGGCAATAGGGAACCACTGGAATTTTTTAAAGTAAAGAATAATGGTTATTTGTGCTTAATAATTATTTTGACCGTTGTGTAGATGATGGATTAATGTAGGATGAGATTTGAGACAATTAGAAGGTCACTGCAATAATCTAAATAAGAGGAGACAATGGCCTGAACTAGATTAGTGGCTGTGAGAGACAGTGCAAAGGTAGAAATGACAGATCTGGTAACTGAAGTAATATGTGGGGCAAGGGAAAGTAAGAAGTCTAGAATAATTCTAGAATTATAATGGACATGAGAAACTGGAAGAATCATGGTATTTTCTACAAAAATAACTGGAAGAAAGGAGGATTCAGGAGTAACGATAATGAGTCTAGTTTTGTTGCCTTCCTCTTTTATTATTGTAGCCAATTTTCTAGGTACAAAATAATATCTCAAGCTTCTTCTAATGTGTATTTCTCTAATCAATAAATATTTAGAGAATTTTTGCATATGATTATAAATTGTTATCATTTCTTAATCTAAAAACTGCCTGTTTGTGTCCTTTAACAACTTATTAATTAGGGAATGATTTAAATTCTTATAGCTTTGACAAAGCTCTTTATATTTTTTGAGATATGAGACTTTTATCTGAGAAACTGTCTATAAATCCCTCTCCCCCCAATTTTCTGCTTTCTTTTTGATATTGATCATATTTGTTTTATTTATACAAATTCTTTCTAATTTAATGTAATCAAAATTATCCATTTTACATCTCATTCTGTCTCCTGCTTGTTTATAAATTGTTCACCTTTTCATAAGTCTGATTAGTAATATGTTCCATACTAAAATTTTTCTTATAACATCTCTCTTTATATCTAGGTCCATTTTGACCTTATCTTAAGGCATAGCATAAATGGCGTAAAATATTTGTCTATGCCCAATTTCTGTCATACATTTTTTCAGTTTTTTCAACAATTATTATTATTACTACTAAATAATGATTTCTTATCACAAAATCTTAAGTCTTTACACTTGTTAAATACAAGGTAACTACATAAATTTGTTACTGTAAATTATCTATCTGTTCTGTTCCATTGATCTACCTTTGATGAGTCTAGTTTTGGATGTGATGAGTCTGACATTTCTCTAGGACATCCAATGTTCAATAATCAATTGAAGATATGGGACTGAAGCACAAGGTTCAGGATGGGTTATCCATAGATCCTTTGTTCATATTCATAGATAATGATAATTGAATGCATAAGAGATGATGAGGTCACCACATAAGACAGTACAGAAAACAAAAAGAAGAAAGCCCAGGGCAGAGACTTGGGATCCATCTGTAGTTAATGGTCAAAGCATGGATGATGATTCAGCAAAGGAAACAGGAGTAGTGACACAGGTTGGGGGAGAAATGAAACAAAAGTGTCATGAAAACTCACAGAAGGGGGAATGTCCAAGAAGAGAGGATTTGCAAGTGTATTTCAGAAAAGTCAAGAGGATGAGGACTGTGCAAAGAACAACAGCTTTGATCAATGAGAAGGGATAATTGGTAATTTTGGAGAGAGAAATTCAACTGAATGTTGAAGTTAGAAATCAGATTGTAATGGATTGAAGAATGAATGAGAAGAGAGGAACTAGAGGCAAAAATGTGAATATGGCTTTTTCTAAGAATATGGCTGAGAAAGGAAGGAATAATATAAATTGATATTTGGAGGGGATGGTGGTTTCTTTGTTGTTCAGCTGTTTTCCGTCATGTCCAACTCTTCATTACTCAATTTGAGGTTTTCTTGGCAAAAATACTACAATGTTTTGCCATTTCCTTCTTCAGTTAATTTTACAAATAATGAAACTGAGGTAGTGAGTTGCCAAGGGTCACACAGCTAATATATATTGGGAAGATGAGGCTTACTGATTCCAGGTCCAGCATTTTATCCACTGTGCCACCTAGCTGTTATATGGTAGTATCTAGTAAAAGTTGTTCTTGTCTTATTAAATTTTCAGGTTGGTAGAGACTTGGGGGAAAATAGTAAGAAAAGGACCAGTAGCTAAGTAGATATTGAAGATAAGAAAGAAGAGGAATAATTGATGAGTCAATCTAAATATATTGGGAGTTAATATTTAGTGTGTGTGTGTGTGTGTGTGTTTTACTAATTGGGCAAAGTAATCAAAAAATTTGGGAAATGATCTAGTGTATTAGCTGTCTCTTCAAATTGTGCCATTTCCAAATTTGAGAAGGATACTAGTCATATCTTTAAGTCAATGATGAAAATGTTAGCTAGCACAGGGCCAAGCACAGCTCCATGGGATTCTCCAGTGGGGACCTCTTGTCACATTGACATTCAAGAACTTACTACTATTAGTTCTGTCTGGCCATTGAAATAGTTCTAAATCTGCTTGTTTGTATCAGCATCTTTATTTTCTCTACAAGAATAGTACAAGAGCTGTCCTTAGAACTGTGTTAGATACTATATAAAACACCTATCTCCTAAAATTGTTGTGATGATCAAATGAGATGCTATTTCGCACAGTGCCTGGTATATTAGGAATGTAATAAATGCTTGTTTACTTTTCTTTCCTTCCTACTGAACATTGGCTTCCCTTGGAGTTTGGGGATAGCAGAGAAGATAGGCTTACAAACTCAGAGGTTTTCACAAAGTACCTATTAAGGAAAGTTTATAGAAATTGAGATTGTTGAATGAGGAGAGAAGAGCCTGAGGACAGAATGAGTCTTCAAATCAGTGGAGGTTTATGATATAGTAGCAGATGGGTCAGCATTTCCTGATCATTATAGACAATGTGGACATATGTGAGAATGAATGAATTCTGCAAAAGCAGAGATTTTAAGCCAGACAATTAGAAGGAAAAAGATCTTGCCTCTATGGGTTATCACAAATTAGAACAGGGCTCTGGAAGTGTGTATGTGTGTATGGGGATGGGTGGGGGTAGAAAGCCCTATGGTGCCATATTCTTTAAGAGTTTCATACAAATTTATCTTTCACAGATTTATTGCAGAATCATAGAATTCATTGATTTAGAGCCAGAAAAGCCCTGTGAGATCATCTATTCCAAGACCGTCATTTTGCAATTAAGATTGCTGAACCCAAGAGATATTAATTGACTTGTCCAAAGTCCCACAGGAAGTAGGTACTAGAACTCCAAGTCTAATATTCTTTGACTATATGTTTCTGCCTTTCAAATGATCAGATTTCTATTACCTAAATCACATATGGTACAAGTATGGGGGTTTCTCACAGGTGGAAGATTGTAGAATTATTTCTATTGGTCATTTTAGGAAATGGAATAGGAAGATAATTATCCATTTGAGATGTATCAAACACTGGGAACGTTGTATCAAATGTATCAAATCTGGGAACATTTATAAGAGAAGGAATAACAATCTTGCAAAATCATGGCTTATAAACATTATTCCCAGTTCTTCCATATCCTGACTTCACATATAATCCCAGTTATTTTTCTGATTCGGCTGCCTTAAACCCGTGGAGGAGCACCAGCATGACACTAGGAAACCCTCTGGCACTTGCTGTATTCCTGAGCCAGGACTGGTCATCAATCAGCTGGGGATGGTAGTTATTCTCAGCCTTGGCAATCTGAAAGCTCTCTCAGGTTGGCACGAGCTCACCATATGGCAAAACTGGCACAGCTCTGGGCCTGATGTCTGCCTGGCCAGGGAGTCTCCCTCACCTACTTTCTCATTCCCTCTGGGCTCTTCTGGTGTCCAGATTCAAACAGGCTTGTTGAAACTTGTCTTTATATTTATCAAGAACACACATCAATACATGATTGAACATTTATACTTGTTTTTTTAAAAATCTTATAAGCAAAATATCTAGACAATAGACTTTCTATAAGTATGCAAAGAAACATAATTATTGAATTAATAATACAAAAACTAACCAACATTTTTCTGAATTAATTTCTTCTTCATAAGAACTTTATGAAAAAGATAATAAAATAATTAAGATATCAATTTTTTAGATGAGGAAACTGAGGCTCTACAAACACTTGCCCAAGACTGCATGACTAATTAGAGTGACAGAGCCAAGATCTGAGCCTTAGTCTTTAGAGTCCAAGTGTTGCTTCTCAGGAAATGTGCACAAGGTACTCCCAGTCTCTAAAGAATGAGCCAGTCAGCTTTGGGTGTGAAAAGAGATTGACATTATCCATCCAAGGATATCACAGAATATTAGCAGTGGAAGAGATCTTGAATACCATCTAATCTAGTAATTCTGAACTTTCTGTGTGTCTCTTTGCAAGTCTGGTGAAGCTTATGGAAACATTTTCTAAATGAATAAAATAAAATACATATGGATTACAAAGAAAGCAAATGATAATGAAATACAATTACTAATATATGTTTTCAAAAAAATCTATGGGCCCCAAGTAAAAAACTTTTGATTTAGTCCAACCTTTGTATTTTATAGTTGATAAAACTGAGGCAATGACTTCAATATACCTGAAGGGTTCTCAGGATCATTTTAATCAAGACATTCTCCTTTCTTCTGGATCGATATAGGTCACGGAAATACTTGTGTGCCAGTCAAGATGGTGGGAGCAATGGGGCCATATAGAGTTTGTCGGTATTGTCATAACTCCAAATTAAATTTGAGGTAGAATAACTCTTCCGATTTAGAATAGTGGGTGTCTAGGACCATCTATGTGACTAAATGCAAAGTAACGAAGGGACAATGTATGTGCCTTTCAATGGCCCACTTCTTGTTCCCACCCCCTACCCCCACCCCAGCCTCTGAAATTGATCCCAGGACTTGGGACAGAATCCTTTCCAACTGGAACGGGAGCCGTCTCCATCTCGGGCCAATGCAGAGTTAAATAAGCCATTGTGCCATGTGCTTATGGGTAATTAGGCATGAAAAGAATCAGCAGTCAACTCTCTCCATTGTTCCTCGCAAGCTGTCCATTTGCAATGTGCCCTGAGCCCCTAGGACTCGGTGCTGGCATCCATACAGAAATATGGATATCATCGTCATGGCAACCACAATGTGCTAAGCAACTTTATGGTCTAATATTATTAAAGGGGCAGGGGTCAAAAGGCAGTAGAGGATCTAAGGGCCTCTGATGCTCAGGGTAAGTGTGAAGAGGAGAGGGTGGGATTGCCAATTTATAGGAGCACAAGGACTTTACAGAAAGCACAGTGCTGCCCCCTTCTGTTAATGGAGATGGCCATAATTCAAGAGTGCAAAATTGCCAGGTATCCAGGGTGGTTTTAGGCAAAAATGATGAGGTGGATGAAATTTGCCTTCAAAGTCTGCAGCCCTTCCCTTCTTCATCCAGTGACTTCTTAGGAAATTAATGTATTGTGCTCTGCACTTCCTTGCCTTACCAAAGGGTAGAATATTAGTTGTTTACAATTTAGTTTGAATTTTAGTCAATGTGTTTGTTATCTGCGCTAGAGTTATCTGAAAATTGACTTATGTCTATTTACAACTTCCCTTTTTTCCTCCTCTCTTCCCCCAAAATTAATTGATGACTGCTGTAAGCAGGTGGTCAAACTGCCTGTTGGATGTCTTCCTAAATGTGTTCTCAGACATAAAATGGCCTGCACCCAACTTATTATCTCTCCCTACCTTCCTTTCTCCTCCTGGCTCACTTATTGATATTAATGGCCCTGCTATCATCCCACCTGCCCAGACTCCAAGCCTAAGAATTCTCTGGACTTGGAGCCAGAAGGTCTGAGTTTGGATCCTAGTTCTAGCCCTACTAACTGGATGACAATATTTGATCTCATTCTAAGTAGATGTCATTTCACCTTCTGAATTTCATTTTCCTTACTTGTTTACTTACAGCACCTTAAACTACATATTAAACATAATAGTAACAAGAATTATGATTATCCTTGACTTCCTGTTTTCCCTTAATTTTTCTTGTTCAATCAGTCACAAACTCTGGTTTATTTTTTTTTATATTTTCTACAGCCTTCCATTCCTTTCTAGTCCCACTGCCATGCCTCTCTTCTAGTCTTTTATTATTTCACTTGTTTATCTTAGTAGGAATCCCTGGCAGTGGGCTCCTCTCTTTAATCCATCCAACATATCATCACTGGACTGATTTTCCTTAAAAAGCATTTCATTATGCCATTTTTCTCTTCAAAAAACGTTTAATGACTGTCCATTGTCTACCAACTATACCAAATTTCTTAGCTTGGTTTTCAAGACCTTTGATTATCATATGACCCCAATCTACCTTTCCTATCTCAATTTCTACTTTTCCCTTCTGAATGCTCTGTTTTAGCTAGAGTGATTCATTATCCCTTGATTATCACCATTTCTCCTTTTTCTATATGGCTATTCTCTATTCAGTTTAAATCTTACTCATTCTTTCTTCAGGGGCCAAATCCCATTTTCTCCCTAAAACCTTCTAGGATCACACCATCTCTCAAAGATCTTTCTTTTTCTCCTTGCTTTTTTAACCTATAATACTTGTCTATTCTATTCACTGGGTGGTAGAAAGATTATTAGATGATGAATAGGAACGTAGGAACCTGGAACCAGCCTGATTCTGTTTCAATGTGACCATGGATATATTACTTCTCTGTGAGATTCAGTTTTTCTATCTACAAAACAAGAATAAATGAATAAATAACTAGATGAATAGATGAACAAATAAGTAAAATTGGAATAATACATATGTAATCATCTTCTTCCCAGAGTTATTTAATGAAAGAGTGCTTTAAACCTTAAAACACTGGCTGTTATTTTTTCTTTATATTTGTGCATGGTTTAATATAGCTGCTTAATAAATGTTTGTTGAATGAATGAATATAGCTCTGTAACTAAAGGTCAAACATTTGATAGGCAAGGGTCACATGTTCTACATTTTTATGTAGCACCATATTATGTGCATATAATATACTAAAGCCAAAAATATTGTTTGAATGAATAAATGAAATACCAGTCCTCTAGATCAGAGGTGTCACTGTGAATGCCAAATTTCAACTATGACCCAGTTTTGAGAGCAACCCAAAACAGATTAAATTGTAACTAGGAAATGTTTAACAAAACAAATAAAATGGAGTAAAATACAGATAACATCACATTTTAATGTTAAGTCAATATACAGCCCAAAAGGATCCTTATAGACAATTACTGATCCCCATTTCTATGTGAGTTTCATACCACTGATATAGACCAATTTTCCCTAAGGCAGTTTTACGGATAAAACATCAGACATCATGCTTTGTTTATCCCAGGCAGTAAGCAATGAATTGTGATTTAGGATGGTCCAAAGTGCTTAGAGGATGATATCCATATTAGGTAAAGGGGGATCCGCCAAATTACAGCTTGATATCCAGGAGGCAAGGCTATCTGGGAACGAGGGCTTTAGGGTCTATGAAGTTATTTGCTGGGCAGCTTCATGTAAGGTTCTCCTTTTGGAACATTTACTTTTTACAACAGTATGAATGTCATCCCTATTCTTCACATCTCACTTAGGTTTTTTGTTGTTATTATGGTTGTTTTAGAATGATTTCTTTTGCTTTATTCTTATTTTGATGGGTCCTTACTTATATGAAATGTAAGTATGGACCTATAGAAATCTATGTAGTGTAAATACAAGCATATAGAAGAATCCAAATTTTATTTTTCTCTTGCATAAAAAGAAGCCTAATGATTATCTAGAGAGAAAAAAAAAGGTTGAATCTTATTTATCCTATAATAACATCAATGTGCAAGGAATATTAGGGGTTACAAAGTCCTTGGAAAAGGACAATATATGATAACAGCTTAGCAGTAGCTCCTGAAAGTATTATAGATAAAAAGAGGCAATGAATTTACTTATATCTCATACAGAAACACCTTTCATTAATTCACAGAATCAGTTAGGTAATCTTTGCATTAGTGACTCAATAAAACTGCTTTTGCATTTAGGAATACTCTTTATAAGTTTCTTTTCACATAAGGCTTAAAAGTACCTGTGCACACATATGTGAATTCCAAGCAAATGCATGACATTTTACAATTTGTGACTTGATGGATAAGAGAAGCACATGTACAAACAATTGGCCTGAAGCAATATTGCGTTTTTGGATTTTGCTATTATTTAAAATAAAACACAGGTCTTTTGCTAACCACAGCAGACAAGCTCAGGTTATAGAGCCTGGTGAGGGTGTATGCTAGCTTTTCAGGTTCACAAAAGGCATATATTTTTTTCTTTTTAAAAAATAATAGCTTATTATTTTCAAAATACATGCAAAGATAATTTTCAACATTCAGTCTTGCAAAATCTATGTTCCAATTTTTTCTTCTTCCCTTTCCCCCACCCCAACCCTAGAAAGCAAGAAATCTAATACATGTTAAATATGTGCAATTAAAGGGTCTATTCTTAATGTCAACTTTGCCCAGATTTTAGCACTCTGATTTTTGAATGTAATGTGTGAAACTAGGGGAAGGTTAGTGTCATGTAAAAAGGGAAGCCAATAAATTCAAACTGATCCAAGTTTTGGGAAGTCCTTCATGTGCAATCTAGTTTCTGGAGAAGAAAAACAGCATTTTAGGGAGATGGTGAGTTACCAGAGATTCTTCATGGTGGGAATGGATTATATTTTGTTTACAGCAAGAATCATTGGAAAACTAAAGTGAATTTTGGGGGGCAAAGAGGTGGCATAGAGGATTAAATAGCAGGCCTACAGTCAAGGAGAACTGAATAAAAATTCAGCCTCAGATGCTTAATAGATGTACGATTCTAGGCAAGTCACTTAACCCTATTTACTTCAGTTCTTCATCTGTAAAATGAGTTGGGGAAGAAAATAGCAAACTATTCTAGGACGTCTCCCAAGAAAATCCCAAAAAGGGTCACAAAGAGCCAGGTATGACTGAAATGAGTGAATGACAACACTGTGAATTTATTCTATTACTATTTCTCATTCCGACTTGGGCCTTGGAAAGAACTTTTCAATGACATCCAAGGAGTTGTAATGAGAAAGAAAAAAGGAGGAAAAGAAAGAGAGAGTAAGGGGGGAGAGAGACAGAGACAGAGAGAGAGAGAGAGAGAGAGAGAGAGAGAGAGAGAGAGAGAGAGAGAGAGAGAGAGAGATGGAGAGACAGAGAGACAGAGAGACAGAGAGAGAGACAGAAAGAGGATAAGAGGAAAGAGAAAGAGAAGAAAAAAGATTTGGTAGAAAAAAGAAGAAAGGAAATGGAAGAGAGGAAAAAAGGGGAAAGATAGGAGAGACAGAGGCAGAGGCAGAGAAAGAGACAGAGAGAGGAGGAAAAGAGAAAAAATGAAAAGAAGGAAGAAGAGAAACAGCACAAAAGAGGGAGAGAGGGGATAAAGTAATAAAGGAGAGAGAGAGGAAAGAGAAAGAGAAGGGAGAAGAGAAGGGGGAAAGAGAGAGGAAGAGAGAAGAGGGAGAAAGACAAGAGAGAGGAGAGAGAGAGAGAGAGAGAGAGAGAGAGAGAGAGAGAGAGAGAGAGAGAGAGAGAGAGTGTGTGTGTGTGTGTGTGAGAGAGAGAGAGAGAGAGAGAGAGAGACAGAGAGAGAGAGACAGAGAGAGAGAGACAGAGAGAGAGAGACAGAGACAGAGAGAGAGACAGAGAGAGAGAGAGAGACAGAGAGAGAGAGAGAGACAGAGAGAGAGACAGAGAGAGACAGAGAGAGACAGAGAGACAGAGAGACAGAGAGACAGAGAGAGATAGATAGAGAGAGAGAGAGAGACAGAGACAGAAACAGAGACACACAGAGAGAGACAGAGGCAGAGAGAGAGAGAGAGACAGAGAGAGAGAGAGAGAGAGAGAGAGAGAGAGAGGAGAGAGAGAGAGAGAGAGAGAGAGAGAGAGAGAGAGAGAGAGAGAGGCCTCTTTTCTTTTGTTTAGGGAGAGTGCATGCATTTCAGTGTAGCCACAACAAGAGTATAAATAAGTACAGAAGTTTACCCCCATGATCTATTTGACAAACTGACCTCCAGGTCACAACCTGAGAGTTTATTGATCACTGGGGCCTTGTCTGGGTATAAGCATGTTTTCTGGACTTTGGTTGAAGCGACATTCCTGACTTCTGAAAGGGGAGTGGGTGTGGACTTCCAGCAGGAGTAGCCAGTGGGAAGGAAGAGTGATATTCATTAAGAGTGTTTCATGCAAGCAGTGCAGGGCTAAGCATGCTCAGTGTAAATTCTCCTGTAGCCTGTCAAGCTATGTTTGAACTCATTCCAGAATACTGGATTTACTTTTTTTTTTTCCCACAAGAAGAATAATGCCTGATTAGTCTGCATTTTGCTTTCTTTCTTTCTTTCTCCTTCTTCTTCTTCTTCTTTTTATTTTTTTTTCGGTGTAGGGTACCAGAAGATTGGAAACAATATTCTTTTCTGATCAATTCAGTAATACAATGTCCTTGAATG
This sequence comes from Sminthopsis crassicaudata, assembly GCF_048593235.1. NCBI lineage: Eukaryota > Metazoa > Chordata > Mammalia > Dasyuromorphia > Dasyuridae > Sminthopsis > Sminthopsis crassicaudata. The sequence continues at coordinate 400,520,518 of NC_133619.1, read as the reverse complement.
TTCATATGAGCATTTCAGTGGAGAAGAAAAGAAACTTTGCTACCTGAGAACTGAAGACTACTTAGGTCAGTAAATGTTAATAAAGTCTTTAAAGAACTAATGGAGACAGGTGCTAACTTTTTCATTTTAAAACTGTTAATTAAAATAGAAGGAATTCAGCCACATTTCCAGCTGTGTGTGTGTGTGTGTGTGTGTGTGTGTGTGTGTGTGTGTCTATGTGTGTGTGTGTGTACAATAAATCCTTCCACCAAAAAAAAAAAATTCTTCTATGCTGGATTAAATTTCCAGAACACTGTGTGTCTCATATAATTTGCATTTAAAAGCTTCTTTCCTTCCTTCTATTCTTTCCTTCCTTCTTTTTCTTTCTTCCTTCCTTCCTTCCTTCCTTCTTTTTCTTTCTTTCTTCCTTCCTTCCTTCCTTCCTTCCTTCCTTCCTTCCTTCCTTCCTTCCTTCCTTCCTTCCTTCCTTCCTTCCTTCCTTCCTTCCTTCCTTCCTTCCTTCCTTCCTTCCTTCCTTCCTTCCTTCCTTCCTTTCTTTCTTTCTTTCTTTCTTTCTTTCTTTTCTTTCTTTCTTTCTTTCTTTCTTTCTTTCTTTCTTTCTTTCTTTCTTTCTTTCTTTCTTTCTTTCTTTCTTTCTTTCTTTCTCTTTTTCTTCTCCTTCTTTTCTTCTTACTTTCTTCCTTTCCTTCTTTTTTCCCTTTACTTTAGGGTAGAAAATAAATATTTAATCCACCATAAAATGTGGATTTTTCATTTTTCTTTTCTTTCTTTTTTTAAATATTGTGATAGGTGTTGTAACTATACTTATGTGAATAGAGAGGTGTGCTTGTTTAGTTCTTGGTTTGATGCTGGTTTGTTGAAAGTTACTGTTTTTGGTGCTGTCACAGTTGGAGGAGGCATTTTCGTTGGAGGTAGTAGTTGGTAATTTTTGAAAGTTTCATGGGCCTTTGGGGATGTATCAGTATTTGATGAATGGGAGAAGCTTTTAATTCAGTTTCAAGCACTATTAAGACTTAAGGAAATTCATCTGAAAATTGCAATGAGGTGCAACTTTTATTGTAACCTTTGCAGCAAAACAGGCATAAAAAAGACCAGGCCATGAAAACACTGTACAGAGAAAAATATTGCACAAGTCTTACAAATGGAGAAAAAGGAATATCTGTTCATACAGATAGCTGACTGAAAATTATAGGGTTTTTTTACATTATTTTTTAAATCATGTCTGAAGGTGGCTAGGTTTTTTTAAAAATTTTCTTTGAAAAACTGTTTTACATTGTAATTCTATAACACCATATGGAAATAAATGTGAAAACCTAGATTCGTAAAATCCTGGCAGTTGAGTAAAAGTTAGCAAGGGCAGCCTCTTTTAAAAACCTTAGGGAACTGAGGCTGTGAAATCACGTGGATGTGTCTATGATAAGAACATCCTGGATTCTGGCATAATTTTATTCAAGAATTTTAAGAGTGGAAAGGGATTTATTTTCCTTCATAAATGAATAGCAAGGAGAAGGTTATTGATCTGTTAAGGATTAAATATTTGCTGGGATAAAAAGCACTGGTTTTATCAATGTGTAAATCATATGGGATGACTATTCAGATGAGGGAAATGGAAATGCTTCTGTTTCATAGGAAACCCAAAGGCCCTTGTTTCCTTCCTTTCTCCTAGATTCCCAACTCCCTCCCCATCTTTATGTTTCAGGATGGACTGGTGGAGGTAAGGCCAGGAGGGAGCTAAGGCTCTGCTGATGCTCTTTTAACTTCAATCAGTCCATTCCAATTGGCCTGCCAGAAGGGTCAAGAATCATAGAGGGAAAGGCAGGAGGGAGCCACAAAGGGGCAGATCTGGAGCTATGACCCTTTCCCCTTCTCTAGATGTGGCTTTGTATTTCAGCTATATAGGAGCCATGTTGATGGATACAACAGCACCACCTCACTGGGCCCCTAGGCCTTTGATTTTGCTCCAGATTCCTTTCTCCTGCACCTGTCTTTGTTTTTCCAAGACTAAATACTGCCCCTGGTTGGTTGTATTTTTTTAAACATAGATTCCCTAAATGGTTAGCCAAAGAAATACAACTTTATTTCAATTTCTATTTTCTACTCTAGTATATGACCTAACTCTTAATATGTTGAACCAGAGAAAAAAGAAATACCTCTTCTTCAGACTAAGAAGGCTTCTTGTAGATGATTTCTTGAGGCTCCTAATAATCAAGATCTAGGCCAAGGGACAGTGTCACCTACATCCCAGGATTGAGAATAAAGGCAAGGAGCTATATGTTCTATGAACTACTTTTTCCTTCCTTTTTACTATGTATATAACAATTCTTTGATTTGGTCACTTCCTGACCAAATTTCAAATATGGCAGCAAACAAATGTTAAAAGAAGCAGGAACAATGTGACTAGCCAGATCTTTTCAATCTCTCATCTAAATAAAGTCTGGATTTTGACAAGAAAGTGATAATGAAGAAAAAGGACCTGGCACCAAATGTGGTTTTTTATTATATTGATAATAATATCTTGGCTTTCTCTGCCTTCTTTTGTTTTGAATTCCTAAAAGAATTAGCACCTTTTTATATACCTTTAAAAACACTTTAACATCAATTATCTAACTTAAACCTAAAATTCTTTTGCCTTCGAACTAGGAGTGAGATGACTATTTCCAATTGGTTGGATAAGAAAATTGATATTATATTATTTACCTTAAGTCATATAATTAAGCAATGTAGCAAAAGGCAAAATACATCTTTTTGATTTATAAGGTAGTACAATGTAAAGGAAAGAACATCAGATTCAGAGGCTTTAGTTCCAATTATGGCACTTACTAACCACTTGATTTTGGGCTATCACAATGGCTCTGTTTTCTAATCTATATAATGGAGAAAACAACACTTGGTAACAGATAAATTATTTAGGATCCATTGTGTGTAGAGCACAGAATGCCATTGGAGAGGGAATAATAAAGGAGAGAAAGAAAGAAAGAAGAGAGAGAGAGAGAGAGAGAGGAGAGAGAGAGAGAGAGAGAGAGAGAGAGAGGAGAGAGAGAGATGAGAGAGAGAGAGAGAGAGAGAGAGAGAGAGAGAGAGAGGAGAGAGAGAGAAGAGAGAGAAGAGAGAGAGAGAGAGAGAGAGGAGAGAAGAGAGAGAAGAGAGAGAGAGAGAGAGAGAGAGAGAGAGAGAGAGAGAGAGAGAGAGAGAGAGAGAGAGAGAGAGAGAGAGAGAGGATTCCCAGACTTGGGGAACTTAAAAATCATTTGGAGATGTAAAATATACTATCTGAAATGACTTGCTCACCCATAAATATAGCACACTGATGTAGTTTGATTAGGCTGGGCCTCTTCTCCTAGAGGGAGTGTGTGGGGGAGGGAAGATATATAGGAAGAAAATGCTAAAATGACTGATGAGTCCATAAGTGCAGGTCTTAACACCAATGGAATTCTACTAACCTCTCTTTTTATACTTACAGGCAGCTAGGTGATTGAATTGATAGAGAAGGGACTGTAATAAGGAAGAGCTGATTTAAAATCCTGCCTCAGGCACTAGCCATGTGACCTTGGACATGTTATTTAACCTCAATTTGCCTCAGTTTCTTCAACTATAAAATGGGGATAATAATAGTATTTACCTCCCAGGATAATTGTGAGGTTCAAATGAGATAATAATTGTTATATGCTTAGTACAGTGCCTGGCACAAAATAGACACAATAAATAAAAAGGAAAGGGAATAAGCATTTATTAAATTTTTCCTTCCTTCCATCCATTCTTCTTTCCTTTTTTCCATCCATCCATCCATTTCCTTCCTATTCTGAAGTGCCCAGGTATCTGTTTGCCTTTATTTCTAAGCCAGGTAGATTGAATAAGATCATTGAGGATTCTACTTTTATCTCTCAGAACCAGAAACCACTAATCTGGAGACTCTGGGTGGCAATAAAATGTCAGGGCATACACAGACACACACACACACACACACACACACACAAATAGATCTATCTATCTATCTATCTAGTCAATATTCTTTGCCTAATACAACCAAATAGTTAGCTGAATGTGGGACTCTGTCTCTGGGCTGTGAAATTCCAGACTTAGAAACATATACAATACAATAGTTATAAATAATAACTGACATTTATATAGTTCCCTTTATATTTACAAAGTACCTTACAAATGTTGTTTCATTTGAACTTCATAACAATCCTGTCAGTTAGAAATTAAGATTCCCATTTTGGAGATGAGGAAAATAAGATTGAGAAAGTTGAAAATAATGATCATATTTCCCTTAATGCTCTTCTTAATTGATCTAAACATCCTCAATTCCTTCAAGAACTGTTCAGAGAATGTGATTTTGTGTCCCCTCAATCATGGTAAACACTATCTTTTAGATGCCCCTTACCAAGCCCTCTACCTTAATATCCCTTGTAAAGTGTGGCACGAAGGACTGAACCAAATATTTCAGGATAGCCTGATTTTACAGATTTACAGAATACTTTACAGAATACAGAATACTTGATTTTACAGAATACTTCCATTAATTCAGCCCAAGGTTACATTAAATTTTTTGGGCAGCAATATCACATTGGTGGCTCAATGAAACTCACAAGTCTTTTTCACATGAATTTTCATTTAGCCATATCTTTTTCATCTTAATCTTTTTCTTTTGATTTTTTGAATCCAAGTATAAGACTTTTCATTTAAATTTTATCTCATTAAGTCTGTCCCATTTTTCTATATTGTCCTGGGTTTTTTTGGATGCCAGTTCTGTCATTCAATGTATTAGCTTTGTGTTGTTGGAAAATCTCAGACATGCTATTTCATCACATCTGAGTCATCAGTTATAAATATTGAACAATACAGGGTGGAGGACTGAAATTTAGAATATATTACTATATACCACCTTCCATGTTGGTATTAATTCAATAATCAATCCCTTTAGAAATTGATTGTCCATTATGCATTAGACTAATTGCTTTACACACACTGGGTTCTAGATCAGTTATCTATTGTAAGTATTGTTTTCTTCATCATACATATGGAGAAAGCAAGGGTTACAGAGATTATTGAACTGCTCTTGTTAAAAATCCTTGTTGAAAATCAGATATACTGCAATATGGCATTTCTCTGAACTACCATTCAGTGTTCGGTGATTGCATGATCTGAGATTTCGTTGGTATAATACTCTCTCCATCAATAAAGCTCATACTCTTAACAGATTCTCTTTCTAACCTGCTATGACTTTAAAAAAATCTAGTAAACAGCCTTTGGGGAATGAATCTCTTGGAATTGAGGTAAGTTGGTTTTCAGAGAACAGGCATATGGTCACTTGCCATATAAACCCTTTCCAGCTGGGCAGGGCCTGCCAGAGCTTGTCCTTTGTTAGCAAAGCCATGGAGAATGAAGCAGCAAAGCACTGAGGCACAGGAGAAGGACTTTGGTCCAGAAACTCCATCAAAAATGGAAATAAGTTCATTTGCATGATTTATTCTCCTAGTCAATCCTTGTTGACTCCTGGTGATCACTTCCCTTTCCAAGTGTTCATTTGAAAATCCATTCTAGAATTTTTTCAGGGCTTTGCTTTAAATTCACTGATTTATGGTTTACATCTCCTCCCTCTCTTATAAATAGGAAAGCATTTGCCAGATTCTAATTTGCTGACACCTATAGATTTATAAACAAGGTGTGTCCAGGTGTGCCTTGATGTATTAAAAAATTATATTCTGTGTCTCATTTTAAAAATTTGTATTTAAAGCATCCTTTTAAAAAAGTTTCATTAATTTTTTTTAACAAAAAGAATGTCCTTTATGATAGAGTATTCAGTATTAGCTAAAGAATTAAAAATAAAATTCTGTAGTCTGTACAATTTAATGTAATGTATTCCACATACCTATTTGGCACTTCTCTCATTTTCCATGATTCTTTGAAGATAACGAATAAGTGGTTCAGCAATTTATTCTGCAAGTTCCATAAACAATGGAATGGGTGGCCAGGGCAGGTTGTGGAATCTTCATCTTTATACAGTTTTAAAAAATGAAAACAAAGGATCATTTGGAAGAACCAGGGAGGCACTGACTTTTAGGGGGGAAACGGTATGGATCAGGTGAGCTGTTAAGGTCTTGGTTGCCAGTTTATTCCCATGATTACATGTGATATTCTCCCAGAAGGTGGGAGAAAAGGAGGAATGAAATAGATTCTTGGTATAATAATAATAACAATAATACAAACCAGCTATATTTTATATGCTTTTAAAATTTACAAAATGATTTTCAAAAATAATGGTCCTGTGAAATATATAGTAGAAATAAAATTATCTCATTGTGTATGTGAGTAGATAATTTGTTTGGACTAGTAACCTTGAAATCTTTTATAAAGGCTAGGAGATATCAGACAATCTCCTCATATATCTGAGAAGGTTCAATTTCCTCTTTTTTCAATTTGAAGAAAAATTCTCCTTAATCAAAAGGACAAGAAGAATTAGGAGTTAACTTTATTTTTCATTTTGTCTATCTATTAACATTAGATTATTTTTGCTTTGAGAATACATAAAATAAATTCTTTTTGTGGTCCCTTAAATATATATATATATATATATATATATATATGTATATATGTAATATACTTATTTTGCAAATTCATTTCAGTTTTTAATCTTAGTGATATTATTATTCTTACAAGGTTCATGCTCTTATGTATTCATTCTTAGTTGTTTCTCTCTGTTATTTATTTTTCTTAATACTTTAAACAAATCTGAACTTATTAAAGGGCTCCCTTTGCAGCCACATTATTCTTTTGCATGTCTTTTTCCTTCTTCATTGGTATTCATGATTTTCTGTGAGAATTTTGTTTTGAAGACTCTCTATCACCTTTCTTTTTAGATTCTTTGTCCATGGGCATATGTCTCTAATTTCTCCAAAGTTAAAAATTTTTTAAAAAGTGTTTTAAAAATAATGTTAAGGGAACATCCAATAGCATTCTCTTCCATAAATAGATATTACAACAGCACACATACATGTTTATCAATATATTTATATCTCTTAAGATTATACCTTTTGGAAGAAAATTATATTTTATTTAACTACTGGATCCATCAATGTTTGTTGTCCAAAGTTAGTCAAGTCAAAGTATAACATCATGATTGCCTTGTGAGAGTTGTTCCTACTTTGTAAAGTGGAAGTTAATTCTCAAAACTGATAAAGTTATTTGACTGCTGAAATTGTATGGTGTAAAATCCAGCTGCTTTTTCTTTCCAAATCAAGATCTTTATAGTGTGGCTGTCCTAGAACTGGAGAAATAATAGCTAAACTAATATTCAGTTCAGTTATTTTTCAGTTATGTTCAACTCTTTATAACCTTATTTGGGGTTTCCTTGGCAATGATAAGGGAGTGTTTTGTCATGTCCTTCAGCCCATTATACAGATAAGAAAACTGAGGCCAATAGGGTTAAGTTACTTGCCTAGGGTCACACAGCTAATATGTATCTGAAGCCATATTTGAACTCACATTTTGAAATCACATTTTGAAGACTCTATCATCTTTCCTTTTAGATTCTATGTCTGTGGGCTTATGTTTCTAATTTCTCCAAATTTAAAAATTAAAAAAGTTTTAAAAATAATGTCAAGGGAACATCCCATAGTATTCTCTTCCATAGACAGATATTACAAAAGGCTAACATTTGAACTCAGAATTAGCCTTTTGGACGCCAAGCCACTCTATCCATTGCACCATCTAGCTACCCAATATTAACATGGTGCTTTACAAATGCTTCATTTGATCCTCAGAACAACACTGAGTCAAATTTATTTTCTTTATAGAATAAGAAATTTGGGGTTAAAAATTTAAGTGATTTCCCATAGTCACAGAGTAAGGCTTGAATATTTAACCTCTACCCTCACTTACTTTCAGATTCTGAATTCTTTCTCCTGTACCATGCTGTTTTAGTAGTTATACCTCAGGATGTTAATTGTGGGTGTTTATTGGCAAATGGCAGGACTTTTGCATTTTCTGCCTTCAAATATACTCTTTACCAATATTCTTTCCCAACTGGGATGTTTTGCCATGTGGCTAACTGAGCTGGACTAGTCTTCCATAGGACTATGCATTTAGAGCTAGAAAGGACCTTATACATTACTCAATCCATTTGCCTCTTCTTACAGAGAACAGTTTTAGAGACATGAAGTGACTCGCCCAATGTCACTCACATAGATGATGAGGGAGTAGCAGAGCAAAACTTGAATTTGGATCCTTGGACTTAAGTACTTTTACCATTCTGTGAAACCTATTTTTCCCATAAGAGAACCCAAAATTCTAAGAATCCTTCCAGTATTAGGATCATTTCCTGAGCTTTTTGAAGAAGTACATTTGGGAGAACACAAGAAAGCAGGGGAAATGTATAATTGGTTTAGGCAAAGGAAGGAGTTTCTGACTTTGCAGAAATAAACAGTAAAAAGGTTATCAGGGCAAGTTGTGGAATCTCCATTCTTGAAGAGCTTTGAAATGAGTACAAAGAACCTGACAGGCACATACCTGCCTGGGAGAAGGGGGCTGGGCCCAATGAGTCTGACATCCCTTTCCAATTTCTGTGACTACAAGAGGAAAGGGAAGAAACAGTTTTTTTGGTAAAAGCAACAAAAGCTCACATTCCTTTAGCCTTTTAAAGGTTTATGAAGTATTTTTCTCAAAATATTACAAGTTTTATTTTGAATGATACTTACATAATTTTACCCATAAGGAGACAGAGGAAGTGAGGGGAACTTTGCCATGATCACCTGGCCAGCAAGTGACAGAGTAAGAGAATCTTCCAAATTCCAAATCCAGAATTCTTTTATCTTGCAAGAATGGACAAGAATTTTAAAATTACCAACAGGATCCACAAAGAAATATGTACTAAGGTTACTAAGATCAATGTACATGTATAACCAGAAAAAATGATTTAAAAAGAAAAGAAAAAAAGAATTTTAAAATTGTAGATTGTTAGAACTAGAAAGAACCTGAGAGATCTTATTCATTCTTCCCCTTTTGAAGATTAGGAAACTAGAGTAAAGGGATAGATAGAATTTCCTTGAAATCATTCCCAAATCTAGGATAACTTTTTGAGAATAGCCCTACAGTGGGTTCAGGAAGGAAAACCATATTGCCCAGGAGAACAGAGAATCTATGCTATTTTAGGCTTTAAACAAAAGCTCAATCTGAAAGTATTTTCTCCCTCCTACTTGCTTTCGTATGGTATTTTGTCTGTTTTTTTTCTCTTTTGTCTCCATCATGTTTTCTGTTTCTTATTGTATATTGTATAATCCTTGATACAATATATACTTGATACAAAATGACTGTAAGCTCCCTGAAGGAAGGAACCTTTTCTTTTTTTCTTTGTAGCTTCAGCACAGTGCCTTGCCGTCATAGGTGTTTAATAAATGCTTATTGAATGGAATTAAACGAGACAGATTCAGGCAAAACTGTTCCAGCCTTAGCTCTTGTTGCCTGGGAGCAGACATTCCAGACTCGCCCTCTCTCCCCCCCCCCCCCCAAATTCTCCCAAGAGCCAGCTCCATAGATTAAAACAAAAACAAAACTTTTTTTTTTTTTTTTTTTTTTTTTTTTTTTTTTGATGATTAACGCCTTTAGCTGCCCCTCAGAAACGCTTTTCTCCCCACTCCAAACAGGTGTTTAGGGGGAGTTATTTGTGCAGAGTGAGGCGGTCTTGGGTTCAGGTGGCTGAATACATGAACTCTGCGTGCACTGGTGGACCGCTGTTCCCAGGCTTCTTTGTTTGGTTCGTGCATGGCCGTCAATGCATAATTCCTTCTGCTTCGACTGTTTGAGAATCCCATCTTCTCTATTGATTTCCCACAGAACGCTCCCTGCTCTCCAAGGTGTGACCTGTACCTCTAGCTAATTTATTTCTGTCATGGCTGTAGGATTTAGGAATGGGGGGGATGGGGGGCCGAGATGCGTTCAAGATGTGGGAAATAAATCCAGGCATTGGAGCCCCTGGCGGACATGCAGGCGGCTCTGGAGGGCAGCTCCCTGAACACAGCCAGGGAGGGGACTTTGTTTGAAAATCTGCTCAGCAAGATGGAAGCCTCAGCTGTAGGGCTTTCAGAAGGCCAGGAATCAGAGCAAGATAAAGAGCAGGGATTTTCAAACTGATTCAGAGACTGAAAGGCAACCAACCAACTCGGTTTTTTTGTTTTGTTTTGTTTTGTTTTTAATTACCTTAAAACAAAGTTGGTCACTATGTTTAATAAAATATAACAGATTCATTTAAAAAAAGAGAAAAGAATGAGGAAAAAAAATCTTCTTTTAGGGATAGAGAGGGTGATTTGTGAAGACATATTCTATTGTTCCTTTGCTAAGTAGTTATGTGGAATTTCCAGCAATGGTACATCTGCTTGTTGGAGCCTGGGATGATCTGTGTTCACAATGAATGACATATGTGATACAGAATTGAACCTCTTTTCATGCAGATTTCCAGTGTGCTCCAGTGAACCAACGGAACCACTTTTAGAAACTAAATTTACTGGATAGTTGCCCAGGTATCCAGTTTGTGTTACCAGAGAAAGGAATTTAAAATCTCTTCAGAAAGCACTGTTAACCCTCAATTTATACCCCCTCTCCCCCGCCCAAAAAAAAAAAAAAATCTTGCACACAGCATGGTATAGGGACAAAAATAATTGATATGTAACTAGAAAAAGAGCTGATTTCAAGTCAGGACTCAGTCACTTAGAAACAAAAGAACAATGGCCATAATGTTTCCTTTCTGAGCCTCAATTTCCTCACCTGTAAAATGGGGATAATTATGTTACATATTTAATTAACAACACCTATAAACAGATTAGAAATTGAAAAAGTTGGAACTTCTCACATATCTATTTATCTTAAAGTGTTATGAGGATCAAATAAGGTAATATATTTAAATATTTTTGTATTCATAAAATACTATAATTTAAAATAATTTAAGCTGTAATTTGAAACTTTCTAGTATACTTTATACATCTAGACAATGGCATCCTACAAACCCACCCACCACCAGAGGGCAGGAGAGTTGCAGAAGAGAAAAAGTTTGCCCAGTAATCAGGGCAAGGTAGATTTTAGGCCCACCAAAAAATAGGTACAGACAAGCCTGAACTTTCCAGAATTTAGTTGTACCAAGAGAGCATTTTCCCACAAATGTCCCATAACATTATAGATTGAAACTACTATTTGCTTTTTTGAAATTCATATAGCTCTTTGTTCTCTTAAACTGTCAATTTCTATACTGTTTGTAGGTAGTTATTCATATTTATGTATCTATTATGATCTGACTGTTTGATGGCAAACTCCATGAGGACAGGACATCTACCACCTAATTTTATCATAAATCATATATTAAGAATGTATTGTGTGAGGGCTGGACACCTGGCATCTAACCCAGTACTTTATCATCAATTAAATAACAAGAATTTATTAAGTGAGAGCAGGACATTATCATCTAACACAGTACTTTATTATCCTTCAATGAACAAGAATTTACTAAGTATGTACTATATGCTAGGCACTGGGCATATAAGTACAAGGACTATCACAATCCCTATTCATAATCTAATGGGGGAGAAAATAACACATTTGCATAAATAAATTGCTGAATAAATATATAGTGAGTGAGATCTGAATTCACATCTTCTTGAGTCCATATTAATTATTCTTTCTAATAGATCACATATTTGAATAGTTAAAACTGATTTGCACTCAGTTTCTAGTTATCCATTCCATTAAATCAAAAATTAGATGGATGATACAATCAGTGAATAATTTAAAAATAGTAATTAAAGTTCTCTCTGATTCTGGAATTTATTGCAGATAGCCCCGATTTATACATACCTAATTGAGAAATAATGTTGGCATATGCCAACTGCTGCTGCAGCTCTCCCCCTTTGTCTCTTTGCCCTTTCCTCTACAGCTGTTTATTTATCTAGAATCACTATCCCAGCAGGATATCCCACTATTCTGTCTTATAACTCTCATCTCTCATCCCTTTCCCCACTGTCTCCTCATCCTTTCTAGCTGCTCTAATTTTTTTCCACTGTGGTAGTGTCTACTCTCATTAAAGCTGGGGAGAGTTCACTCTATTGCCAGAGAGAGGACTTCCAGGAATCTCAAGTTGGAGTTTGAAATGCATTTTCCTATAGAAATGATGTTATAAATGGGAGCTAGGTCATACAATACTTGTATAGTTCAGCTCATTAAGGGGTTAAATCAGCTGCTGTGGGCCAACCTAGGAAGCTAGTTACTGTTTTTGTTTTTTTCCTCAGTTTCATGCAAAAATGTTGTCTAAGTTTCAGACACTATCCAGTCACCATGTCTTATTGAAGCTTTCTCTCATTTCTTTTCATTATTACTTCTTAAATATGTCTTCATTACCTTTCACTTGTACTAGTACAAGATCTTAATAGTACCTAAATCACCAAATCTGTCATTTCATAGTTCAGAACCCTTCAATGATTTTCCATCACATCTTCAATAAAATTAAAATTTCTTTTGGGGTTTTTCATAGTCTGGAGCTACTCTATTATTTCCAAATTTAATTCATATTACTTTCCCCCTACATTTAGAATATTCTCTCCTTAATCTCTCCTGATAGCCTCTTACCCTTCGAGATCTAGTTAAAATGCCATCTCCTCCAAGAAGCTTTCCGTGATTACCCCTAGGAGGAGTGATTACTTTCTCTCTTTTTTTTCTAATCACATGGTGATTTTCATTCATTTTTCATATTCTATAGTATATTTATAGAACATGAAGAGCAATAGAGAGATATATGTCAGGCTGGAGAAGGCTGTTACACATTACAAATGTGGAATTAAACAGGATAAATGCAGTAGAGTTGTCATGTGTGAAATATATGACCTGAAAAAGGACAGTCTGGTTACATAGTTAGAATGCAGAATGAGGAATGGTTAGACCTGCAATTTAATGTTAAAGGAATGAGAAGGACACTGGCATGTGGTGTGGAGCTTCTTTGATGGACTCAAGGAAGGACATGGATGAGTTCCCCAGGTTGAAAAACTAGGATCTGAGACCTGGATCGATGAGATCACAGATATATTGGAGAATCTGTATAGATATCAATTAACTAATTGTTAATTCATCAAGGGTAGATAACTATGCCTTTTTCCTTTATAGTTCCTCCAGTACCTAGAATAATATAGCATAAAAATGGTCTCCTTGCAAGTACTTATACGATGACTAAACCACTATCTATTTCCTAATCCTATTATGAAATCTCCTGCCTCCAACTATTTATACAGTTTGCCTTGATTCCTGGAATGCTATTCTTCCTCATCTTTGGCCTTTGAAATCCTCCTCTTCCTTCAAGGCTCAGGTACTTTTCCTCCTTCAAGTTTTTCTTAATCTCCCACCCTGTGAAAATAGCATATTTTTCCAGTTTTCCAAGGAACGCTTTTGTTGGATCTTTACTTTGTTTCTATAACACCATCATACTTCGGTTCAGCAAACATTTATGAAATGACTACTATAATATATGCCAGATGCAGAGATAGGTGCCAGGTGTGAAGTAAAAAGAAAGAATAGGGCAGCTTTTGCCATGAAACAATAGCTAGCTTTTCTATATATGTTACTTTATTTGATTCTTTTGATGCTAGGAGGTAGATACTATCCATTTTACAGATGAAGAAACTAAAGCAGAGAGAGTTTAAGTGACTTGCTTGGAGAGTTATAATTGGTAAATGTCTAAGACTAAACTGAGGCCTAATTCTAAGTGTAAATCTGTTGATCTGTTTTCTATATTAGCTGCCTAATCCAGAGACCCATGTGATATTTGGATAAAGAGTAGCAGCAGTACACTAGGCTAGATACTCAGAAAGGTATTACACTTCTCTAAATCTATGGAACATTTTGCCTTTGGCTTCCATATTCTTTAAGGATTCCCCCCTTTTTTACACATAGTAGGTACTCAATAAATGTTTATTGAATTGAATGTGAAAAGTAAAAATTACTATTGCTTCTTAAATCTGTTTAATCTGTGTTCATTTGTCAAGCCTGGGCAGGCAAGCTGACTACATTCTGTTCAAATTTCCCCCCTTTTTCCCCAGACCACAAGAATGAAAGAAGAATTCACATCTCTATCTGTGGTAAAACCTACTTGACCACTGGAAACCTTTTTTCAGCAGTTCTCAAGATGAATAAATGTCCAAAGTATGAAACTGATATACTTCTAAAGTTGGAAAGGCACTTAAAATGATTTTTATCTTCAGATCCAACATGCAACAGAAAGCAGAGACTGCAATAACCTAATAGCCCATCAAAAGGCTGTAGTCAAGGGTCACTTAGTATGCCCATGATAAATTGCTATTTTTAGAGGTTTATGTAACCCAGCTAAGAATGTGTTCTTGGCTATGGTGGTGGAGACAAGCTCTCTAAGTGCAGGGAGGGACAAAGGCATGTGAGGAGTTCAGGCTAGGCTAGAGCTTTTTATATGGCTTTATCTGTTTATTCACCATTTTCTGCAATCAGCTAATGCTGTGTATTTCAGAGATCTTTTTCATCTTCAAAGTGCTCTTCCATCATTAGCTAATTAATACTAATCAATGAATTTTCCTCCTCTCTAGGAAGTTGGGGGAGGGACAAAGATAAAAATACTTTACCATTTGGTAGGGATTATTCCCCTCTGGCCTTCTCCTATTGTGTTTCTAATGGAAATATAGGAAATACATTATACCTGCCCATTAGGGATGAATGAAGACCACCTACTCATTTCAAGAAAGGCACCAGAAAACCCTCATCCCATGTTAATGACCATTAAGAACTAGATAGCCCAACAAAATGAAGGTGGGTGGAAGACTGTATTCTATCAGCAAGTTCTGAACTATATTTCTTTCTTAGTATGACTGCATGTCAGAATTGTAGGGGGCCTTGGAAGTCATCTTGTCTACTACCATCCCCATTTTATAGTTGAGGAAAGCTAAGTCCAGAGAGCTGAAAACATTTGTTTTGTTTGGAGATGGTTTTCAGTTTCTTTAAAAATTTTTAATTGGTAACTTTTGATTTTTACATCTTCTTAATTTCCCTTTCTCCTTTCCTAGCCAGAATGCTAATCTTTGCATCAAAGAATACAAAAGGAGAGGAGGAAAACAGTTCAGAAAAATTAACATGAGGGATGGTTTCAAGTTCAAGACATTTAGTAGTAGACATAGCTGGCATTTATATAGTTCAATCAGACTTATAAAGTGCTTTGGACAGAATTGTAGAGCTTTGGACGGGTTGGAAAGCTGTTCAAAATATCCCTGTGAAGTAGATATGGAAGTATTATTACCCCAGTTTTACAGAGGAGGATACCAAGTTTCACAGACATTATGTTACATGACCATGAGCACCTAGTTACTAAGTGTCAGAGTTAATACAACTCATGATTTACATAATTCCATGTCCAAGGCCCTTTCCACTCCTTCCTGCTGCCTCCTTTTTATGAAGCACCTGTTAGATGCAGAATTATATATAAAGCTTTGAAGGAGATGCAAAGATTGAATTAGACATAGTCTCTGTGGTTTACTTATATATTTTATTGGCTAGTTGGGATGGGAATATGAAACATTCACAAATAGCTACAATGAAAAATGGTAAATAAGTTCATAAAAGAGTTGCAAACCAAGGGTTTTGTAAGGGAATAGATGAATAGATTATAGTGATTAGGAAGAGCTTCATGAGGAACAATAGCATTTAAATTGGGCTTCAAAGGATGCTTAGGATTTGATAGCTTCAGGGATTCCCAGAGGTACAGTTACTGGAAAATTGAGTGAGGTATATAGAAAATGGCAAGTCATTTATTTTGGCTGGAGTGTAGAGAGAATGTAAGGGAGAATAATGTATGAAAAAAGGGGTGCTTGATTCTGGAGAACCTTGAATGCCAAGTGTGAATTTTAATAGATAAGCAGTTGAAAACCAATGAAGATTGTTGATAAGAGGAGTGATAGCATCAGAGATACCATGGGATTGAAGGGTCCTACTGCATATGGCAAGGGCAACTAGGTGGTACAGTGGATGGATCCTGGAGTCAGGAAAACCTAGATTCAAATCTTGGCTCACATAAGGACTGAACAAATTACTTAACCCTGTTTGCCTCAGTTTCCTCATCTGTAAAATGAGCTGGAGAAGGAACTGACAAACCACTAGAGTATCTTTGCCAAGAATATCCCAAATGGGGTCCTGAAATGTTGGTCATCTTAAAATGATTAAACAACTTCCTATGGTGATTGAAAGTGTTGTGAGTCTTAGTAGTAATCTCAAAAGTTTATGATTAATTTAGTAATTATTATAATTTTTTCTAAAACTATGTCAGTTTTACTCCTCTCTCTCTCTCTTTCTTTCTCTCGTCTCTCTTTCTTTCTCTCTCTCTCTCTCTCTCTCTCTCTCTCTCTTTCTCTCTCTCCCTCCCCCATTCTCTTCCCCCCCTCCTACCCCAGCCCCCTCTCTATTCCCCTCAATTCCAGACTCACACAGGTGGTTGCCCTTAGTCTGGAATTGACTGAATTTTCCGGCCAGTGAAGGGGGGCTGGATGAGGGGGAGAAGAGGCCTATGGAGAGGGGAGGTTCAGCTGGAATGAATTATGGGGCTCTGTGAGGAGGAACTAGAGAAGGAGGTAATGATTCTCCCTCTCTTTTTCTTTTTCTGAGTTAGGTTCACAAACCCAGGTGGAGGCAAAGGGAAGACTCCAAAATCAAATTCTGCTTTGGTTGACCTCCTGGGATCGGAACTCCCATCCCTATAGGAGTTTTCATTTGGAAGGAACAGTTCAACCTTTGTAGCAGCAACATTTTCCAAAAAGAACCAACTGAGTATTCACATGGACGTTGTACTGTTCTTATTAAAGGAAAAAGCTTCCTTTGTCGACTTATAAGCTTATCTTTGGGAGGGCTAGATGTATCCTGAGGTGAAGGCCAAAGGGGCAGATACAGTCCAGACAGCCCTCAGAAAGCTTTGTCTTCAAGTCTTCAGGGGGTGAAGGCCAGTACTAGGTAGTGGCTTTCTAACCCAGTTTTTCATTTTCTAGGGATCAACGTTAACTCTTTCAATGCCTGCCTTTGTTTCTCAGGCCTCAATTCCCTCATCTGTAAAATGAACAGGGTGGACATGATAGCCTTGAAGCTCCCTTTTAGCTCTAAATATTTTGATCTTTTTGAGATAGCCTTGAAGGTATTGTATATTATTCATAAAGGATCCGAGTTCCTTGGCTTGGTAGTAGTGATACAAGAGTATCAGCTCTCTGCCCCAGTAAATACTTACCAGCACATGCCCCCAATTGTCCTTTATTACAGTTTCTGCTGAGAAAGAGGGGCCAGTTGCACCATGCTCTGGCTTCTGACCCCACAGGGCTTATTTGTGGCTTGGGTTTGGGTACACCCTGGAATGTCGCCCTCCATGCTGGGTACTATGACAATCATTAGCTTAAGCATGTGCCTGGCCCCTGCTTTTGGTGTATATGGTACCATGGGGTCACTGAAAAGGATCTACCCTTATATATATATTGGTCATGCATTGCTTAATCTCTTCCATCAAGCACTGAAAAGAGAAAAGGAGAACAGAGAGCCTTGGCAACTGTATAACTTTAGTTTTCAAGTGCTTGAAAAACATTTATCACTTACCTACATGCTTGATTTCTTTGGGATAGGGAAATACTATTGTAGATCAATAGCTGCTCTGCAATTTCATTTTAGGAAGTTGCTTAGTTTACTGAACAATTGAGTACTAGCCCATGATCACTTCTCCAATTTGGGAGAAATGGAATTTGAACACAGGTCTTCTGTATTCTGAGATTGCCTTTCCGCATGAGGACTATTCACAGGGAAATCCAGGCTCCTCATCGGAGCTACTGT
The DNA here is from genome assembly GCF_048593235.1 of Sminthopsis crassicaudata. NCBI lineage: Eukaryota > Metazoa > Chordata > Mammalia > Dasyuromorphia > Dasyuridae > Sminthopsis > Sminthopsis crassicaudata. Next base: position 400,502,674 of record NC_133619.1, on the reverse strand, counting down.
CTGCCACTCAGGGAGATTCCACTGGTCATTTTGGAAAGAGCAATTTTATTTTATTTATTTTTAATTTTTATTCATTTTTCCAAATTATCCCCTCCCTCCCTTCACTCCCTCCCCCCCATGACAGGTAATCCCATACATTTTACATGTGTTACAATATAACCTAGATACAATATATGTGTGTAAATACCATTTTCTTGTTGCACATTAATTATTAGCTTCCGAAGGTATAAGTAACCTGGGTAGATAGACAGTAGTGCTAACAATTTACATTCGCTTCCCAGTGTTCCTTCTCTGGGTGTAGTTATTTCTGTCCATCATTGATCAACTGGAAGTGAGTTGGATCTTCTTTATGTTGAAGATTTCCACTTCCATCAGAATACATCCTCATACAGTATTGTTGTTGAAATGTATAGTGATCTTCTGGTTCTGCTCATTTCACTCAGCAACAGTTGATTTAAGTCTCTCCAAGCCTCTCTGTATTCCTCCTGCTGGTCATTTCTTACAGAGCAATAATATTCCATAACCTTCATATACCACAATTTACTCAACCATTCTCCAATTGATGGACATCCATTCAACTTCCAGTTTGTAGCTACAACAAAAAGAGCTGCCACAAACATTTTGGCACATACAGGTCCCTTTCCGCTCGGAAAGAGCAATTTTAGCTGAACAATGAGTTCAGAAACCAGATTGTTTAGAAGGAATTAGAATTATGAGAGATGATGAAGCTATATACACCAATTTTGTCAAGAAGTTTAGCAGGGAAAGGGAATGGAGATATAGTGCAATTCATTTTCTGAATGTCATGCACCCAAGTGACCAACCTACTTGAAATGCATATCATTGACAGGTGTATTTTTATCTTCTTGGGAAGGTGTCTTTCATCAAATACATTTCAAGGCTGTGGATCCCAATTGAGTATCATTGCTTTCTCTCTTTTACAATTCTCTTGCCCCAAGAAAAGAAAAAAGGTACATGGATTGTCTGTCATTTATTTCTAATTGTACTTTACAGTAACTTTGATGCCTGGGACCTTAATGTAGAACAAGAAAAGGTCAAACAGAAAGGTTTAACCTTTGATATACTTGAAGGCCGGCATTTATCATTAGAAAACCTTGGTGATCCTTGTTAATTGAAATTTGTGTTTGCATATCATTATTAATAATAACAATAACTGACATTTCTAGTGCTTTACTATTTAACAAGCACTTTACATACATTAACTCATTTGATAATCAAAGCAAGTGCTATCTCCCAGTGAACTAGTTTTCCTGTTTAATTTTTGTGTTTGATCCACTGCCCAGGGAATGTGAATCCTTAAATAGAAATTCAGCCCTTTCTGTTATGACTCTTTTGGAATGGATTGGTCTTTCAGAATCAAAGGCTAAAGATGAACCAACTTGAGGGTTTAGCCTTGAAGAAAATCATATGAAGTAACTCTTTCCTTCCTTTGTAGTTAAAATGAGTCCATCCACGGGTTTTTGGATTTGGGAATTCATTTCAATGTTTATAATGTATTTACTAGCCTAGCATTATACTAGGCTAGGGGAAATGCAAAAATGAGGAAAATGGGATTCTCCAGGATTGGAGGTAGTTAGATGGCTCAGTGGATAGAGTGCTTCCCTGGGTCTGGAGTCAGAAGACTCTAGTTCAAATCCTACCTGCATGACCATAGGCAAGTCATTTAACCCCTCTGTCTTAAACCACTAAAAAATAAAATGGCTAAGTTACTTAACCTCTGTTTGCCTTAATGCCTTAGAGAAGGAAATAGTGAACCACTACAAAATCTTTGCCAAGAAAACTCCATGGACAGTACTGAAGGACCAAACAACAACAGCCCTTAAGGAATTTATAATCTAACTGAAGAAATAGGAATACAGTTAATTTTAAAACAAATTATAATGGGATTAGTGCATAAGGGAGGTGTAACTTTAGGAGAACCTACTTTACCTGGGTTCAGAGAAGGATCATTGGAGGAAGTGGCTCCTTAGTGGAATCCTAATGAATAAAGATTAGAAGAAGAAAGGTGGGAAAGTATAATGAGTAAAGGCAAAGAGGTAGAAGAGGGTGGCACTAGTTTGCTGAGTGGTTGGAATGTAGAGTCTGCAAGGGAGAGAAGAGTAAAATAATCCAAAAAAGCAGATTGGAGCCAGACTCTAGAGAGCCTTGAATCCCAGGCTCCAGAATTTAAACTCTTCTTGATAAGTAGAGAGCATCAAGGAAGTTACAGGCCAAGATTTGCATGGAGCCTATATGCCACAACACCTAGCCTGTACTCTATGCACACTTGTTTCAGGAAGATTAATTAATCAGTAGAGAGGGAGAATGTGTTAAAAATTGGAAAACTACTTAGGAGACTAAGTATAAAGAAAGCTCAAATGAAGATAATAGATGGATTTTCCTATCAAAATAGTTTATCAATAGAAGATAATCTCCTTGAGGGAAGGGGTTATTTTAGTTTTGTCTTTGTGTTCCTACCACATTCTTGCACTATAGTAGGCTTTTTTTTTATCTTACAAACACAAGGTGAGTTTTGTCTAGGGGCAGGAGAAGACACCAAAGATTTAAAAGTGTTAGAATTTTTGGTTTTCTTTTTTTTTTTCCCCTGGGGAGGCAGAATTGGGTTGGGGTGGGAATGGTTTTTGTTTTAGGAGAGATTAGATGAACTGAGGCATTCTTGAATGAAGATTTCATATATCTGAGGCCTGATTATTTTAAGGAGCATGAAAAGATCCTTCATTTTCTCCTACTGCTTGAAGCTGCTGGCTGACCATGGGAGGAGACTGCCAGGGCCAGGTAGGAAGAGGACAATGTGAAATATCTCAACACCTCTGGCAGTCAACTTGAGGTGCTGAGGATCACTGCTTGGAGTTTTTATTGGAATGTGTCAAATTATTGAAGCTATAGGTGGAAATATGTCTGCTGATTAGAGAAAGGCAAGAGATTGGGAAGAAGGGGGTTAGGAAAAGGAAGGAAGGGGTATCTGTTCTCAAAACTTAACACCACATTCTTTTGTGGTGTACTATTTGATTTCCCAGTCATCAATTAATGACAGAAAATGAAAAAGTGTATTTGCCCTTTAGAAAGTTTCAGTAAAATCATAGACTATTAGAGTTGAGAAGGCATCTTGTTGTTCATTTGTTTCCAGCTCTTTGTGACCCCTTTTTGGGATTTTCTTGGCAGAGATGTTGGAGTAGTTTGCCATTTCCTTCTTCACTTCATTTTTACAGGTGTAGGACTTTCCCAGGGTCACACAGCTAGGAAGTATCTGAGGTCAGATTTGAATTTGGGAAGATAAGTCTCCTGGCACTCTGTACACTGATACCACTTAGCAGCCCGGTGGACTAATCCAAATTCTAATTTCACATGTAATTTCACATACTGAGGCCCAGAAAATTCAAGTGAGTGAAACTCAGAATTTAAATAAACAAAAGAATGCTAAAATAGTTTTGATATGCAATTGGGGAAGAAATAAAATAAAATAAAAACAAATAAGATGAGTTGCTTAGAGAAACACAGATAGTTACAGAACTGGAGATGGATGTTATCATCTCAACTCCCTAGTGGAGTGGTGGTTTTTTTTCCCCAAGTCTTCAACCATATTTCTTATCCCCTCTGTCTAAAGAAATGATAAGAAGACAATTTCATTGAGATGATTTTGTTCCAATTTGTTTTTGGAATTAACATCTCATTTCTCCGCATAAGAGAAGGCTTCTTGGAAGTGGTAATTTTATGAAGGAAGAAAGGAACTTCTTTGGAGAAGCATTTTACTTTGGATATAGGGAATAGGAGAAGGTAGAGACACATAGAAAGAAACTTTCTTTTTGCATTTTTGTGAGAATAGATATGCTGAAAGTAGTCAGAAAGACTTGAGAAATTGTCTGTTAAAGTGTTTGAAGTCTGGCCTGATTTGGATATCAATCTATCAAGATTTATTAAGTACAGCCCTTCTAAGTGTCAGGTATCATGCTAAGCACTGGGGAGGTAAAAGGAGAGAAATGGTAAGTAGGTAGAATGCTTAGAAAATGAGGCATTCTATTGTCTCAATTTCCCCTGGGTATATAGGAAAAGTAATAATTAATAATACTTACAGACTTCCAATGAGATTGAAGTCAGCAACAGTGTTAATGAAGAATGGTTTTATTTTGGTGTAAAATAGGACTGCTATTTAATAGTGTAGTAATAATGAAGAACTGGCATATTGAACCCAGGTGTGAATTGGCTGGATTACTGACCCCTCCATAAAATGGAGAGAACTGGGAAGCTTGGCTTATGGAGGGTACTGATTATTTGCCCAGAAATAACAGCTGGAATGCTAGTGAGAGGAAGCACAGGGAAGTGAGGCCGTCTGGCCTTCCCATCCGTTAGCGAGTCAGCAAAATTCATGGAGAAAGGACAAAGGGAGATACCTTGCAAGCCAAGGAATTGTTGAGGCATACAAAGTCAAGAGCAGAAAGTAAACTTGGGACAAATTATATGGGGCCTTAAACCAATGCTGTGAACCCAATTTTGTTACTTTTTTGATCTTTGTTCCCTCATTTTATGTGAAGGATAACTTAGAAAGCAGTGAATAGGATGACAATCCTGCTTCATAAAATTTCAGGATCACAGACTTGTAGGACCATAGGATTAGAGAGGTCCCAGGCCTGGAGCTGGAAGGTATTTTACAAGTCTACCTCACTCATTTTGCAGATGAGAAACAGAGGCCTCGGTGGTTAAATTGCATGTCGAAGGTCACAGTGGTAGTTAATGACCATGTCAGGTTTTGAGAATAGGATTTTTAACTCCATTCTCAGAATTCAAAAGCTTCTTGGAAGCCATTTAGTCAACTTCTGTAACCCAAAGTTTTCCTAGCAGCAGTTATGAAGTCAATTGTACAAAGCCCAAGCTGTCAGATGTATTTGTGAGATGTAGATGTTGTGGAGCGTTTAGCAGGACTGCATAACATGGGACTCACCTGCATTCATCTGAGCCCTTGAGTTTCTTTTAGAATATTGATTTTCAAAGTACACATTTTTTAATACTGAAAATACCCTTGTGACTTGAATTCAGGCTTTATTCCTCCACTTTACAGACAGGAAAATTGAGATCCTGAGAGCTTCAGAGATATCAATGGCAGATTTAGGGCAGGACTCAAGTTCTCAGATTCTCAGAGTAAGGCTTTTCTGAGTAAACTCCAGATAACAGATTACCTACTCATGCCAATTCATTTCACTTCTTGATTCCTTTTCAGTATAGAGTCAGTTTTTACTCTAACCATGTGGCTAAATGTTGAATCAAGTATTTATTAAATACCAATCATGCGACTGTCACTGTGCTAGGTTCTGGGAATACAAAGACAAAAATGAAAGTCTTTCTCCCCAAGGAGTTTACTTATATTCTGTATCATGTACCTTATACATTAGGAGATACATATCTTAGGAATAAGACCTATGATTTCATTGAAGCTGGTAACTCCCTGATGATGAAACACTATTCTGTACCTTTTCATAGTCTTAGTTACCTAGAGCACTGAGGGATTAAGTGACTGGCCCATTTTCACATAGGCATTATGTGTCAGATTTTCCTGCCTCTAGGGACAACTTTCTATCCACCATGCTGCCTGCTATATGACTATACAGAGGCATATAAAATAGAGACAAAGTGAAAGGTAATTTTTGGGGGGCAGAGACAGTAACAGTTTGGGATGTCAATAAAGGTCTCAACACAGATCTTCAAAGACAAATAAATGATAATCCTTTAAGTCACCCACAGTTAGAGTAAGGGTCTATGATCTATGGTTCTGGAGGGATTATGTTGCTATCCCTTAAATCTAGCATTCTTTACCTAACTCACACAGAGTATGTAACAAGAAGACCTTGATTATTTGATGAAGTATACAAGCCTTGGACTTGGAAAGGACTTCCTGAAAGCAACATAGATCCCTTGAAACTTTTATTATATCTAAAGGAACATGCTTCTTAGAAACTGATTTCCCCAGTTGCTAGTACTGTTGTGCCACAGTTCCCTTTTATTGTCCTGCCTCAGTTTCCCTGAATTGTTCTGCCTCAATCGCCTTAGTTGCAAACCCAACTCTGATTCATTAAGGGCTACTTACTCTAAGCTTATAAATTGTCAATGTCTAAACTCAAGCTAAGGGGGAGTTCAGACTTCCTGGCTCTAAGCTGGACACTTCCTTAACTCCCAGTTTGTTAGAATTTATGGTCCTACTCCCTATCCGGCCATTGTTCTTTATCCCAATTTATCAGAATGTCTGGTGCCTCCCCCCCACCCTGTCAGAATTGGGTTGATAGAACCTTCCCCCATCAGTGCTCTGACTCCGCCCCTGCCTCAGTCTATCCCTGTAGCTGAGCCACTTGTATATATACTTCATGGGAAGCATTAGTTGCTAGATGCTTTGGTGCTTTGGACATCAGCCCTGGGGGCAACATGTCTCCAACACAATCTCCCTCTTTCAAATAAAATATTAAAACTCTAATCTCTATCTTGCTTCAATTTCTCGGCATTACAGTACCTCTCACTCTGCCTCTCACCAAATTGAAGGTGGAGTCAGGAGAATCTCTATAAGAACTCACCTGGAGAAAGGAAAATTTAGGGAAAACTGGATTGTTGTTTCTAAATACTTGAAGAGTTATTTATATGGAAGAAGTGAGATTATACTTATTATTTTTAAATGTGGAGCCATAGGATAGAAATAGTACAAAGAAGAGGAAACCAGGATTGTGGCAGATTTCAGAGGGTATTCATATTTTTAATGTATCATCTTTTTTTTTCCCTTTTTCTTTAATCTTCACAGCAGCATTGTGATATTTGAATTCAGGGAATCCTTCTCCCCTCTTGCATATAAAAAATGTAAAATAAATTCATAGAAAGTTCTTAATAATTTTCATTGTGCAACAATGAAATAAACTGATTTATAAAACTATGAGCTCATTATTCATCACTGGAGGTATGGATTATGTGAGCAGGTCTTTGAGTTCTTTTCCAGTTTAGAGATTCAGATAGTCAAAGTAATCTGACCCCTATATCCAAACCAAATTCATATTCTGAAAATCAAACTTTGTAGATTGATTCTTTTGTACCCAAGGTACCCCTCCTTTGAGTTACTTCTTCCCTTGCTTCCGACTCTGATCTCTGTTACAGTCAAGAAGTCACAGTGAGATCACTTGATGAAAGTGAGATTTGTCAACATTGAGCTCCCAGAATAATGAGGAAGTGCATCTCTCCCTGGAGAACATTTTTGGTGAGTTCTCTTAACTTAATTTGCACCCCCCCAACCCCTTGTCTTAGATGATTCCTTAATGTCCTAGTCATCATTTATCCCATTGAAATGTATCTCATTTGGGGATGAGATTTATTAGCGACTAGGAACTTTAGAATTGAAATATGAGAGAAGATGGCTCTGACAGTAATACCTTCAATATGTTTCTATAGGTTGTATGATGGTCTTATGTATAACCAGGGGATTAGCAATGACAGATGGGCTAAGAAGTACTGTATACACTCCCCAAATGGGGAGTTCTTCAGACACTGGCAGGCTGGATGAGCTCCTTCCTATCATTCAATCCCGAGGCATTTGAGCTGTTAGTAGCTATGGGGGTTCAACACATTTACCTCCAACAGTGGCAGAAGAACTGTGCCAAGAGGCAGCTTGTGTGAGCTTTGTTGCTAAGCATTTTGCCTCTAAACTAGAATTGGGCAAAACTATATGATCAGAAGATGAAAGGGAGAACTCAAAGATGAGAGTATTAATCACTCTCTTAACTAGCTTTTATAAAACATCCACTACTATGTGCCAGGCATTTTGCTAAGTGCCGTGGATACAAAGAAAGGAAATAACAACAAATCCCAGTCCTTGCCCACAAGAAGCTCACAGTTGAATACAGACAACATATAAACAACCAGTGCAAACAAGATATATACAGGATAGAGTGTGTGTGTGTGCCTCAGAGAACAGGCACTGAGATAAAGAAGAATTTGTAAAAGCCTTCCAAAGAGAGTAAGCTTTGAATTGAGACTTGAAGGAAGCCAGAAAAGCTTGGAGTCAGGGATGAGGAGGGAGAGCATTTCTATCACAGGGAATAGTCAGTGAAAACTCTGATTTGGGAGATGAAGTGTTACGTGTAAGGAATGGCAAAGAAGCCTCTGTCATGGATGGTCAAATATGTAGAGGGGAATAAGGCATATGCATACTAGAAAGGTAGGAAGGAGCCATGCTTTTGAAGAAAATTCATATTATGCTGTATTATTTAACAACAAATATTAATCTGTAATCCATCCTTATCTTTACTTTGTCAGACCCCAGGTTGGAAGGACAGGCAGTTTCTGAAGGGTATGATCTTTAAGTAATGTGATCACTTCCAGCCCTCAAGGCATCTGCTCTAAATTTAACCAGCTTGGCCTCTCCTCAGTGGGTCTTCTCTTCTGTTTATCTTGTAGACAGAGAACCAGTTTAAGCTAGGCTCTCTCCAAGGAATAAGCTTCCTGTATTTGCTTTCTAATCAAAATTAGGGGAGACTTGGTCTATATGGGAGAGAATTTATTGAAATTGCTTTTGTTTTTTTAGCCAATATTGCTAGAGGCAGCTGGGTATCAAAGGAGTTAATCCCCACCTCTAAAGGCCAGCCTACTTTCCCCAGAAGTAGGTTAATATCACCTGAAAGTTAGTGGGAAGGGGAGAGGGACAATGAAGTAATAGGGAAGAACTGAATACTCTTAATTTATCTCCTTATTAGGAGATAATTCCTTGCCTTTGTCAATACATTCTAATGATGTACTGTCAGGCCAATCAGAAGGATGACATATATAAGTTTAAAAGGTCCTCTAGGCTCTAACTTCAGAGGTCTTTGGTCACTGAGAAAGGCCAATGACCTGATTTATTGGTAACAGGTAGCATAACTAATAAATGGATTGATCGTGCTCAGAACTTTGTCTCTCAGAATTTCAATTTGCGATACTTTGAAAATCAAACAGAGGATTTTTAGATTTGATTTATTGGAGTCACTAGAGTTAATTGAATAGGATAGTGATATGGTCAAACCTGCATTTTAGGAAGGTCAATTTGACAGCTGAGTGGAGGATGATTAGAGTAGGGAGAGAATAAGCAGCAGGGCATTGCAATAGGGGAGGGAAGAAGGTGATGAAGACCTTCACCAGGATAGTTGCAGTATTAGGGGAGAGATATTATGAAGGTAAAGACAACACAACTTGACCACTCCTTGAATATGGGAATGGAGGAGGAGTCAAGCTCCAAGTAGGAGCTGGAGGAATTGGTAGAATGCTGTTCTCTTCTACAGTATTTGGAAAGTTAAGCTAGGAAAGTTTTTGAGAAAAGAAATGTTCAGTTTTAGACATGTTGAAGTAAGATGGCTAAGAGAAATCTAATTCAAGATGTTCAATATGAAGTTAGGATGTGAGACTAAGAAGTCAAGATTGGACATGCAGATCTAAGAGTTATTTACATAGTGACAATGATTGAAATCATGAGAACTGATGAGATCATAAATGAAAGAAATAGTAGGGAGGGAGAAGAGAAGAAGGCTTAAGATAGAGTAGGGGATCCTTACTATTAATGGGTATTATTTGGATGAGAGTCCAGTAAAGGAACCTGAGAAGGAGCAATCAGACAGGTAGGACTAATGCTCTTACAGCAATACAACTTTGCACAAATCACTCAGCTTCACTGCGACTCAGATCTATGCATAAAATGAAAATGAGAAATATTATCCCTAGCTTGGAGTCAGGAAGACTCAGGCACTTACTAGCTATATCTCACTTAATTCTGTTTGCCTCAGTTTCCTCATCTGTAAAATGAGTTGGAGAAGGAAATGACAAACCTGTCTACTATCTTTGTCAATAAAATCCTACATGGGATCATGAAGATTTTGACAAAACAACAACATTCTTACATAAGTTACCTAATTTCTTTGGCCCTTCGTTCATGGGCAAAATAAGATTGGATTAAATCAATGATTCTCAAACTTTTGGGTCTCAGGACCCTTTTACACTCTTAAAAGTTTTTGAGAACAGCTTCTCTCTTCCTCCCTCTCCCCCAAGAGCTTTTATTTAGGTTCTAGCTATCAATAATTACCTTGTTAATTTTGACTTTAAGGATTCCCTTGACAAGGATTTTGGGACCCTCTGGGGTTTCTGAGCCACACTTTGAGAACCAACCACTGGTCTAGGTAATCCTTAAAGTCTTTCTAGTTCTGAAGTTCTTTGGTCTAGAAAGCATATTAATCTGATATTTTGTAAGAAGAACGTACAGATGAACTTTATTTTACACCATAAGAATTAGTTTTAAAATACTAGGTCAGATTTATGGTCCCTTGAACCTACCAATTTTGGGTGCAAATTTGGCTTAATTTGATGAGACTACAGAACATAGTTATAAACCAAATTAAAGAAAAGGGAGATGATTGAAAAGTAGTATGGAAGAATGAGAAGGGTACCCCTGGAACTGTCTACATTCCAGTCTCAGGTCTCCTAGTGCCTTAGATGTGTGACCTTGAGCAAGTCCAACCCTAAACTCAAATTTTCTTGACTATAAAATGAGACTATTTTGAGGAGATGAATAGAATTCTTATAGCTCTAATTCTGTGATTCTATGAATAATATTTATGTTGTCTACCTCATAGACCTGGTATGAGGGAAATGTTTTGGAAACCTTAAAATACTATATAAGCCTGAGTCACTATTATTGTAGCATCATAATTGTATTATCCCCTTCACCTAATTTTCAGACGATTATGTTTATATTTGTTTTCTCTTATTTCCTGTGAATATATAGTCTCCATAGCATTTGACAAAACTTTTGCTCAGAACGCTTTATGCTTCTAACATAAACCAATTAACCATCACATTTCATCCTATTGGGTTGTGTCAGTAAAAGGTTGGCTGATAGCCAGTTTTCTACATCCTCAAGAATAATGGTTTATTGTCTAATAAACATCCTTATTTTAAAGTCTCCCTTTTCCATTCTAGTAGCTCTTCTGAAGTTGACAGATATTTATAAGGCTGTGAAGAAAGGTCACACTTTAGGTGTTAGCAACCTGGAGTGGCCCAAATAACTTTCTTTTTCTATTTAGCAATTCTTGATGCAGAAAGTTAAAAACCAAACCAAGACAATAATTAAAAAAACAAATTTTGTATGATTTGATGATTTTCTAAAAGCATAAGGCAGATGTTCACATCTGACTGGGGGTGGTGGGATAGGGTGTTACCTTCAGCCATCTAGTGCAGCCCCAGAAATTTCTCAGAGGTAGAGATTAGGCACAGGAGAACAAACACACTGGGCCAAAATTAGAATTTTCAGAAATGAGAAATATGGAAACCTTTAACATTTAGGTCTTTCTTATAAAATGTGATTTCCATTTTTAGGGGAAAAGAGGGACTTTCATAAAGCTCATTAAATAGTGAGAATTGTTTCCTGGATATCAAATAGCTCTTTCAAAACAATGTTTTAGTGATTAAGAACAAAAGAATGAAGAACATAAAGGATTATATATCTCTTGAATTATATGAATAGTTGTCAAAGCTAAAGAAGGATAGGGGTACAGACAATTTAGTGGTTTTTTGACGCCTCTGAAACAATCCTACCTCTACCCTCACACCAGAAATATCTTGAGTTAGAACTGTGGTTTGGACAAAATTGTTGGAGCCTTGCATCAGAATGGAAAATTTAGAGGGCACTAACAGGACCATGCTTGAGTATGTTTTCTCCTCTGCCCAGCCCTGCTTCCACTGTGACAGATGGCACTTTCACCTGGGAAAGCACTTTTCCCACCAGTTGCCTAGAAGTCTTTTGGTGTCTCTGGGGGGATGGGTTCCTTCAGTCCCTTATAATCAACCACATCCCAGCTGCATACACCTTCCTTCTGCCCTTCCTCAGTACCACATTATTTGTCCCACAGGCAAAAACCAACACTTATTGCTTAGTTGCCTAATATGTTGTACATGTTTAATAGACAATAAGGAGGCTCTAGAAATAACTTAATTTTGAACATTTCACAAGATTCACAATTCTATATATTTTAGCTGAGCTAAAACACTTTGAAAAGTGCTTTGCAAACCTTAAATCACTACATAAATGCTAGCTATTGCTATTTTATGGTGATGCTAATCACCTGGAGTCAATTATTGGAGTAGTGCTAGCCCAGAGGCTGATCTGAATCTAAAATTAGCCTCCACCAATAGAACCTTCTTTTATGTGACCCAAAATGTAATTCTTAGCTTTCAGTGTTGTCCTTTAATATATTTAAGTTGCTGGTATGAGTGAGCAGTGAAGTGGTGAAGTATATAGAATGTTGGGCCTGGAGTCAGGAGAACCTGAGTTCAAATCCAGCCTCAGACACTTACTAGCTGTATCTCACTGGGAAAGTCACTTAACTCTGTACCTCAATTTCCTCATCTGTAAAATGAGCTGAAAAAATGGCAAAGCACATCTTTATCATTGCCAAGAGAATTGTGAATAGGTCATGAATAGTTAGACATGACTGAAATGATTGAAAATAATAGCCAGTATCAAAACCTCAATTCAGGTTGCGATTAATATATTTTCTTACTTAGTGCTGCATCTTGGGTCTATCTCAAAGGCAGTAGGAGAAAGTCACTGTAGTAGAACACCATGAACCAGTGAAATGAGTATAGAATTTAAAGTTGTAAAGCACTCCCATTACTATTTAGTCCAACCCACTCCTGGACAAGAATCTCCTTTAAAATATCTCCAACAAGAGGTCATTCAGCATTTCCTTGAAGACTTTGAGTGACAGTGAACTTACTAACTCCAAATGTAGTCCATTCCTCCTATCTTATGGATTGGTCTAGTTGTTAAGAAGTTTTTCCTGACATCAAACCTGACTTCTCTCCTGCAAATGCTACCTCGCGACTCCTAATACTACCCTCTGGAACCAAGTCGAAAAAGACTAATAGGAAATAAAATGGTTTTTTCCAGTTGTTGGAAACCAACAACAATGATGATACAGAGAACCCTTTGTAATCTTCAGTCTTGCATCGTTAAACCAACCCAAGCAGCTGGTCTGCAGACACATGCCTCTCTTTCTCTACACAACTCCTTTGTCATTGTGTTTTCCAGTTTTCTGGTCATATTGTGGACAAAGTCTTCATAAACACTAATCTCTTTTGAATTTAGTAATGTTAACCAACATTTACGATGTGCCAGGCACTCTGCTGAGCTATGCACTGTACAATTATTATCTTATTTGACTTTCACAATAACCCTGGAAAGCAGGTGTTCTTATTGTCTTCATATTACAGATGAGGAAACTTGAGGCAAATACCGGTAAAGCAACTAGTCCAGTGTTTAAAGACATTGAGGGCTTTCCTCTACATATCAGAGGTGTGGGACAATAATTTTAGATTTTCCTAAAGGAACTCTATGAAGTATTTCCTTTGAAGGAATATTTTGTGTGTGTTACATAGGAAAGTTACAACATAAAGTTTTTCTTTATTACAATAAAAGATATACCAAATATTAATATACATATATGGAGAATAGAAGTCATCAGATTAAGAGACCTAATTCATCTTTGAGATCCCAGTATTATTTAACAGATGAGGAAACTGAGAGCCAGAGAGGAACAATAACTTGTCTAAGGAGGCAGATTTGACTCCAAATCCAGTGCTTCTTTAATTATATGTCATAGTGCTTTTTATCTAGAATTTATTTCAGAACTGTGATCTCTGAGTAGCAAAAACTGACTCATGGCATAATAGAATATCTGATGGTATAATTTCATTTGTGTTATGTATTTAATAATTGTAATGTTTATAGTTAGATTAGTTAACAGGTTTATTATGGAGGTCCAGGGTTTAACCTGGATCCCTTCCCTTCTTGGAAACGAAGTCCAGAACTTCTCAAAGCACTCCCTCTAAACCCCGTCCAATGACAACCACTAAGGGCCCATGGTACAAGATTTAGGAAAATGATATAAACTCTTGCCAAAACTTATAAGACTTAGAAATAGTCAGAAAATGGCAGAGAAAGGCAGTCAGGTAGCAAAGTTTATTTAAGTCCCCTTTCCTTGGGGATGTTTCTGAAAAACAATACTTTTTATTTTGTAGGTTCTACCAGATAATTCAACTAAGAGATGTGTGTGTTTGTGTGTGTGTGTGTGTGTGTGTGTGTGTGTGTGTGTGTGCGCGCGCGCGCATGTACATGTGTGCAAGGGGAGGAGGGAAGGAAGGGAAGAGAGAGTTAGAGACAAAGATGGAAAAGGAAGGGAGACAGGAGAAAGGGATAAAGCAGAGGGAGGGAACAGAAAGAAGGAGAATATTTGGTTTTGAAATTTATACTCTTGGGATGGAGGGCATTTTAGGCTTTCCAAGGATGGCTAGAAATTTCTTAGATTTAAACCACAAGAGATTGGGCTTCTTCTTAAGTCGGCAAACATTAGATTCCCAGGCACTATGTCCTGTTGTTGTTCCTTTCAGTTCTTTCCCCAAAAATGATGTTGCCATACCAATGAATAAATTTGGAAAGGTGAGTTAATGTCAGGAAGCCCTATTTTGTATGTAGGACTGCATATCTTTAGAGTAAAGATTTTTCCAACCAGACTGTTAGCAACTCGGTTGCTTCATTTTTGTCACTGAAAGCAAGGTGTAATAAAATTTAACTCAGGTTAATTATGGAGGTCAGTTTAAATAAGACAAAGAAAATTAAAGACATTTTTAAAAAAAATAAGGAATACATTTTTACTGCCTTAAAATTATGTACTTATAATAATCTTGAAATAAGAATTAACCAGTGTTTGTCCTGCATGATCTCCACAAAATACTTGAGTAAATTCGTCCACATCACTAAAAAATAGAGGTCTTGGAATTCTCTGTCCCCTCCTACATGTATGACCTTGTGGAAGTCACCTAATTCATTAGAGCTTTAGGTTTGCCATCTCTAAAATGAGTATATATTAGTATATTTAGACAGCTTACTTCACAGGGTTGTTATCAAGGAAGCAATTCATTAATTCAAGTACTATGTTCATGAAACAGATCATTCACAGAAAAAGACTCAAGAATTTCAAACCTATTTGTTGTCTGAAGAAGGATAATCACTGGCATTGAGGACAAAAACATTATAAAACCCTAGATTTCTATGTTTGAGAAGTGACTTTAAGAAGGAGTCCAACACATTTGTCAAGGATGTCTATTCTATTTTATGTTTTGAGGAGACTAGAAATATCTCACAAGTATTTTTGTATTATAAAACACATTAAAATAACTTACTTTTATGTAAATTAATGGTACCCTTCTCTTTCCCCTATTCTTGTTCACCCTATGAATTTACTTGCCCAACGCCTTGTCTTTTTTCCTAAACACAAAAAACATTAATTCCAGTTACCTAGTTTGACTTATTGTGAATTTGGAATTGACAAGATTCAGATTAATGCTATTTCACTTAAATTTTAATTTGAAGATATTAGCATGTCTAGGTATCCATGAAAGAGATGTTATTTTTAGAATTATGCTTGAAATCAAATCATCAAATTTGAAACTGGGGCTTTGGCTAGCTGTTTTCCATTTACTTCACTCTAAGAAACAGTAGACAATTGTCTTTAGTTGCTTTTAAACTCTGGTCCTTCTATTGGCTTTCCCTGAGATAGCCCCCAAATTTTACTGATCCAATTATAGCCAATTACAGGTAATTATAGGCAGCTTTCTTAGGTTTTCTGTGTATATGCTATTCAAAAACAACTATCCTTCCTTGTCTCAGTTTATGTTTTCCTAGTATTCAGAAAAGCAGAAATAATAGAAGAAGCAAATATTTAGAAAAACTTTAGGATAAGTGGAACTAATAGGATAAAACTGAGAAAAGCTGTAAAATATATTTTGAGAGAATATCAATTAGACAAGTTCACAACATGTGATCTGAAGACCCCCAGGGAGTTTGTGAAGTCAAAATTATTTTCATAATAATATTAAAGCATTTTAATTTCTAATATGATAAACACTGACAGATACAACCCACACAAACATAAGCTCTTTGGGAGGTCTTCTTCAGTAATTTTTAACAGTGTAAAAGGGCTCTGAGACCAAAAAGATTGAGAGCCAATTAGTCTCTCAGAAACTATCAAGGTTAGTGGGGGTAGTGGATTGAATTGGAACACTTCTCCTAGAGCTAGGCACAAGCTCTGATTTCTTTCTCAAGTGAAAGAGTCTATCCAGGCCCTCTACTGCCTAGAGGATTATTACTTTTGCCCCCTTCGGCAGGAATCTCTAATACCCTTAAAAGAGATAACAGGATATTTACTCTCACTACTGGTTTATTAAGCCCTCTCCACTTATGTTCACCAATTTTAGGGGGTCCCTGCACCCCAGTTCCTTAATCAGATTAGAAATATTTCAAAGAAATATTTTTTCAAAGGTAAAACAAAATCAAGCAATCTTTTTTCCCACCCACCCCCATACTTAGAGGGCAATCCTCCCTCAGCGTTCAAAAAGGAATTTAGATTTTAGGAATTTACAGTTCCTGTGTAGCACCAGCTCCACCAAGTTCCAAGTTCCAAGCCCTCTTGGGCTTGTGGACCAGCATGATGGATTTTCAGGGCTTTCCTACTGGAGAGGCAGCAATATACAGCTTGAAATTCTAGTTCCAAGATCTCCATGGCTTGACCCTCCCAGGATAGAACTCCATTACTTGCTTCTAAAACAGAAAAGAACAAGGAAATTAGCCCAGATCTGTTTCCTGCAGTCTAAAAGGCAGGGGAAAGATGGTTTCACCCCACATTTAGTGGTAGCGCATAGGGGTCATGCTTGGGGGGAATAGGAAATTCACATCTTTAGAAGTCAACAGAGAGATTGAAATGATCCCCATCTGATAGTTATAAAGGGGCAACTGACTCTGACTGCAAAGCCCTTCAAAGAAAAAGTGGGGTCACCCACTCAGTAACTCAGTATGATGGTCCTTGGTACCTCCCACATGAGTGCTTCCATCTTGGGTGGTCTGGCCATATACAAAGTCACACTAATAGTGGTGACCAGTAGCTTTTGCTTGATCTTTTGGGCCCTTTTAAGGGGAGAGCGGTGTTCAGTAGGTACCTGTTCAAAGATGATTAGCAGCTGACTAAAGAAGAGTTTCCCATTCTGTAGGCTAAATAAGCCTCTTCCTTTACTCTTCTACCTCATTTTCTCTCCCTCTTTTTCTTTTTCTTCCTCTCCCGCTCTCCCTTTCTTCTCTCTACCCCTTCCTTCCTCCTCTCTTCCCTTTTCCCCCTCCACTCTCTTTTTTTACTCTCTTCCTCTCCTCTCCCTTTCTATTTCCTCCCTTTCCCTTTTTTCTCTCTCCTCTGCTTTCTTTTCCTCACTCTCTCTTCCTCTTTTTCTCTCCCTCCCTATCTCTTTCTTCTTTCTCTTATTCCCTTTTCTCTCTCTCTCTCTCCTTATCCAATTCAGTATTTGTGAAGTTTTTCCATTTATCATCGACTCCCTCCCTTATTAGAAAGGCAAGAGGCAAAAATTCTTGATTTGGGGAACCTTTTAAAGCTAAGCTCAAAGTACAGTAAACATACTGTAGGAAGCAGGAGAACTGAAGCTTTACCTTGGGCAATAGACAAAGTGAATTTTCTCCAATCTTATGTAGAGGGGGAGAGGGAGGATCAGGGCAGTCCCTCTATCTGCAGAAATGGGGGTCATATCTCATGTGCCATGCATTAGGATGAGTGTGTGACCCTCAGGAAGATGGGGGTGGTCCTTGGACTGCACAGGAAGCAGGCTGCCTACTCAGTAGGCTTTAAAGGAGAAATAACATCTGCTTTTGCTCTGTCTTTCCCTCTTTAATTCCAGAAGACGAGAGTGAGAAGACATGTTTCTTCTTTAAACCTACTGAGTAGACAGATTCTTTCTCAGTCACCAATTATCTTCCATCCAGTTCTGAGAATCTGTGTAAGGAGTTTCCCAAGAGACATCAGGATATAAGCCCATCTGCATGCATGTTCCATAGGATAAGCTCCATAGCCGTAGTCTAGAAGACTGGGCTTGAAGGGGGAGCTCCACTGATTATTCCTATTACTTTTATTTTCTAAAGACCTTTTAAAGTGTGATGGACACACACCTATTAGAGACAGGGCAATAGCACTAACTTAGTCTTTTCTAGTCCCCAGAAAAATATGGTTTTATAATGCTTTGATCTTAATATCACCAATTTCCTAATTTAGACAGCAAAGGTGTATGAAATTCTCCATTCTGTTCTTTGAATGTCCTTCCCTTGGATGTCATCTTTGAATTTGAGCTAATGGAGAATCAAGGCCAGCGGAAGTATAGGAAACCTTCAAACTTTCCTATGCCTGTTCCAAACCTTTTGAACCACAAGATTCAAGAGTGTGCCAGGAACTCTCAGATCTCACTACCTAGGTTGGAAGCCAACTTGTGGCCTAACAGAATCAGATTAACTCTCTCCAGATCCTGCTGGAAAAGCTCTCAATGTACAGCCCGTGTCCCTTTTTGGATGCTTGGGGATTTGTAAATGCACGTTTCTTCCTGATCTGAACTGTAGATGATTGAAAGCAGCCCCTTGAGGCTATCAGTTTCTCTGTCAGCATTTTCTTTGGCTTGGGGATAGAACATGGAGATATCCTGAGCTTTCAAAGGACATGCCCCACACGTACCATTTGGCTCCTAAGCTTGTGTTTGTGAAAAATGGTGCCTGTAGAAACAGATTGAAGTTGAGTAAAACCAAGTATTATCTTCCCACTTCTTGTTCTGCTAGATCATTGAAAGCAAAGTTTGGAAAGTTTTGATGAGAGTCAAGAAAATACCTTTATATCCTATCTAGTTCTCCTGGGGTCTGAATACACAGAGAATCTCATTTATTTTCTCTAGCATTCTCAAGTAGCTAGATGTGCAGTGGATAGAGTATTGGGCTTGAAGTCAGGAACATTCATCTTTGTGAGTCCAAATTTGCCTAGACTCGGTGGGTGACCCTGGGCAAGTCACTCAACCCTGTTTGCCTCAGTTTCTTCATCCATTAAAGGGGTTAGAGAAGGAAATGACAATCATTCTAGTATCTTTGCCAAGAAAACTCAAAATAGGGTTATGAAAAGTTGGATAGGGATGAACAAAAAAATTCATCTTGTTTCCTCTTTGTAGTGACCTTGTCTTATGGAATTATACACCTTCTTTCTGACTCTTTTCCTGTGTCTACTGTAGGCATTTGATAGTATTCATTGGGAAGGAAATGATGCTGCAAAAGGATAACATATAGAAGAACATCCACAGATACGTGGATCTCCATTCCAACCTAAAAATCTTTGATTCTTTCTTAAATTCTCTTTGTTGGGTTTGATGATTAAATCTTGAGCCAGATTCTTCTACTGGACAAAATACTCTCTAGGAAGAAGGAGTTTTCTTTTGAAACCTTTCAAGCTGATATAATATTTTAATTCACCTGTGAGTATTAGTAAGTGGAGACAAAGTACCCTGAAAATTGTTTGTGTTCTCAAAGACATATGGGAACTATCTTTAATTTGGGGATTTATTCTAGATCATTCATTCAAATATAATCTACTTTCTTCTCTCCCTGTATAAAATCCATTATCACTTTAAATATTTATTTTTAATTTAAATACTTATTTAAATAAACTATCAAAGAGATCTCATTTTTTGGGAGGTGATGATATAAAAAGAGCTCAAAAGAAAAGACAATGATGATTAAAAGCCAGACCACCATTTTGAGTACACAATATGTGTTATGTACTCTAATACCCCTATAGGGGATAGTAATCAGGGAAAGGACAGGGAAGACATAGAAAGATCATAGTTATCTGGATGGGGACCACAGAGACCTAATCTATTTCCCCTTATTATATAGATGAGGCAACTGAAGCTTAGGTTAGGCCTATGTTCAGACCTTTGGTTACTTCATTCTTTTGTTAATTCAACCTTATTACTATGATTAGTTGACAAATGTTTACTATATGGCAGCATGATAAAGCAGAAAGAATATGGGACTTACTCTATGATGGTGAGTATACCACTCCCAGCTCTCTGAAACTGTTTTCTCATCTGTAAAAAGGCACTTTATGGGATTGTAAGGGTCAAATGAGAGAATACTACAAAACAATTTTACAAGCTTAAAGTCTGAAAACATTATATACATTTTAGTTGTTGTTATTTTCATTATTAAGTACATTCAAGATGTCCCCAAAATTGTAGTGCAGTTTAAAGTTATTACATTAATTAAATTTTATGCTTTAATATGGCTCCAAAACTTTTTGGGACACCCTATGTCATGGGAAGAGTGTCTAAGAGAAAAATGCTAAGTTGGGATAAGACATAGCAGTGGCCACAACTTGGAAGATGGGCTAAACCAGGTGGATGACAGCTAATAGGCTTTAAATCTGTCCATGAACTCAGGAGATGCCTACTCCAAGCATGTGTGAGAATTCTCCTGGAAGAATGGGTTAGACTAGAACAATTTGTCCCAATGGCCATGAAGGCAGCTAAAGCAGGGACTGTGGGACACTCAGAGCTTGGTCAGACATCAAAGATACCAGTCATCCACTGAATTGTGGCCAGTTATCCTGACATTTGTCCTCACACTGGACTTTGATGACTCTGGAAGAGAATGTGAAGCTGACCGCTTTGTGCAACTTTGCCTTGCTTAAAATCCACTTCACACACAAGTCAATGTCATCAGTTCTCTTAAAAAATGAAGGACCACCATTACCCACAACAACAATACTATTTGTCAAGTAGTCTTCTTTCTCTCAAAATCAGTAGAAAAGTTAAATATCGAAGAGGTGTGATCAGAAACTATTCTCTGTTAAGAGAAAGGGTGGGATTGTGAAAAGCATTCTGGATTTGAAGTATATGATTGATTCAAATCCTTGTCCTGCTGCCTGTAACAATACCATTTTAGTCAAATGTCTTAATTACTTGAGGACTCAACTTCTTTTTCAGTATTCCAAGGATGTAGATTTGGTAAGATCTATTCTACCTCAAAAGCCTATACTTCCATCTTCTTAAGAACAGCCTTTTGTTGTTGAATTGTTTCAGTCATCACTTAAACCTGCATGTCTCAGTTTCCTCATCTGCAAAATGAACTGGAGAAGGAAATGGCAAATCACTCTTGTATCTTTGCCAAGAAAACCCCAAATAGGATCACTGAAATGATTAAACAACAACAGCAATGCTGTTCTAGATATTAGAAATACAAAGACAGTTCTTACCCTGTAGTCAGTCACATTCTCCTGGAAGAGAAGTGTACAAGTGCAATGGACTCTTATTATTTTGAAATTGTCTTCCTATTGCCTTTATAGGAGATTCCTGTTCCCTCAATGACCTTCAAAATCCCCTTCTAATTCTAAGGTTCTGTGATTTAGTCTCCAGCCACCCCCTTCCTCTCAAACCCCAAACAAATTAGACAAAATTCAACCCAGTTGCCAGCACGCATTTAAAAGCTTCCATTTTGTGGTCCTATGAGAAATGGAAAATCTGATCAAGAAGGATCTCATTAGCTTAAAAGGCTGTAACCTGCTGCAGCTGATTGAGATCACCATTCTGAGACTGGAACTGATCTTTGTTGGTTGAACTAAATGTATAGCAGCTGAGGGGAGCTTTGGACTGAACAGAAAACATTCAGAGTAGCTCCTATTTTTTCTTAAACTTGTATAAAGCTCCTTCATAGAATCATACCTCAAATGTTGTTCCATTTCTGGAAAACTACTAACTCTGAGATGAAGAGTAAGCAGTTCTGACCCAGCTGCTAAGTTCATTTGGATCTGATATTGTTTGCATTGGAATTGCTTGGGTACTGGTGTCAGTCGAACTCTATAAAAAGAGCTAGAAGGAAAAGACAAAGAAAATTAAAAGCCAGACTGCCATTTTGAGTGTCCACTATATGCTAAGTACTCTTATAGCCCTATGGGGGATAGTAACTAGGGGAAGGACAGTGAAGATATAGAAAGATCATAGTTATCTGGATGGGGATTATAGAGACCCAATCTATTTCTCTTTACAGATGAGGCAACTGAGGCTTAGGTTAAATGACTTCTTCACAGTCTCACAGCTAGCCAGGTCAGGGGTGAAATGCAAACTGGATTTGCTGGGATCTCACTCCAACACTATAGACTAAATCACCTCTAGGGATAAAGAAAAATTAAGATTAAAATATATATAGATATAAGACTTGGGTATGAAAGTGAAAGAGAGAGAGAGATTAATCTAGGCTATTGTAAATAAGTGCTTGGAGTGAAGTAGCATTTAAAGTGGGATGAAGTCAATTAGAAAAAGCTTTGGGGAAAAGCTTGAAGTTTGATCTTGATTTGGACAAAAGGGGAGTGATATAGATTATCAGAGAGAAAATGGGAGTTATGGTTTGTACAAAGCTGTATCCTAGAAATACTGACTTGAGTTCCTTATCTATTTCTCCAAACCTGTTCCCCTTGGCTCCACTATTCTTTTCCTCTGGCACCACCACTTACTTGGTCTGTATTCAGATCACTGGTTATTTCATTCATCCACTTGCTTATTATAACCTTTTATGTCTATGTAAGATGGGGAGAGTAACCACATGCATATGAAAAATGAAAAATATAAAATTTACATGAAATAAAGATAAAATAATTTGGGAGGAGACCTAACAGAAGGAAGTCCTCTTTTCAGTAAACAGCTCTTCAGTTAGACCTTGGAAGGAGTGAGAAGTTGGAAAGAGCAGAGTGGTGAAGGCAAAGTATTCCAGGAAATAGTTGATGCAAATGAACAGAGGCAGGAGATGTTGTATATGGAAACTAGCAAATGGACCAGTCTGGTTGGAATGTAAAGTGCATGAGGGAGAGTAGTGTACAATTAACTTGAAAAGATGGGCTGGAACCATGAGTTATCTTTGTTGCCTCCTCCTTTACCTCTAATATCTATCAATCAAGTTATCAAGTCCTGTGGATTTTATTGTCAAAATGGGGAGGGAGGAAATAAATATTAAATACCTACTATGTGCAAGGTACTATGCTATTTTATAAATATCTCATTTGATCCTTACAACAACTCTGAGAAGTAGGCGCTATTATTTTCATTTTATTATCATTATTATGTTCAGACATTTCAGTTATGTCTGCCTCTTTTTGACCTCGGTTGAAGTTTTCTTGTCCAATTTATTCAAGGCGTTTGCCATTTCTTTCTTCAGCTCATTTTACAGATGAGGAAACTGAGGCAAAGACAAATTACTTGCCCAGGATCATACATCTAGTAAGTATAAGGCCAGATTTGAATTCAGGAAGATGAGTTTTCCTGAATACAAGTCCAATAATCTATACATTGTGACATCTAGCTGTTACCTTCGTTTTAGTGATAAGGAAATTGAGGCATTCAATGGTTAACTTGCCCACAATCACATAGCCACTGAGTGTTGGAGACTACACTGGAACTCAGATCTTTCTAACTTCAGATCTGTTGCTTTATTCACTGTGCCACCTACCTGCCTCTGTCTTTTGCATCTGTCCTTTCTTTTCCATTCCCTCTGCCAAACATATTGATACAAGCTTTCACGACTTTTACGACTACCAAGTTGAATTGGCGTCCATGCAGTTGTTTTCCTCATTCATTTTTTTCCTCTTCTGGTATATAAGCCAGAATAATGATCCTTATGTATTTTGACCACAACCAGGGACAGTGTAGCTATCAGTATTTCCTTTGTCTGATTGTCATTCACCTCATTTCCATTTCTTAAACTGGCTACCCTGACTTCTGACGTAGGTCAAGGGTTGTTTCTGTGCATACCAACCAAATCACTTGTGTTACATAGCCCTCACTGGTAATTTCCTCCTTTACTTCACATTTGTCAATCAAAAGCCTCTAGGCAAAGCATCATTATCCTAGTAAACAATTTAATTGGATTAATTAAAAGGGTAATAAAATGTTAGCAGTAGACACATATACTTGAAAAACGGCAACCATCTCAGTTTTCCTCATCCTCCAAAGAGTGAGGCTCTGAGCTCTTACTTCAGTGAGAAAGAAACAAAGGTCAGGTGATTAATAAAATGCCTAACTCCTGTGGCCACAGGGAAGAAGAAGATTTAAATTACTCTCAAAGGAAGCCAATATGGGGAAGGATATAGAGATGTTTTGAAGTGTGGAGTAAGGAAAGATGAGAGAATTCATAACGGATGGCCTTGGTTTTTCTCAGTCAAGTAGGAACCAAAATTGAATGTAAGAATGGGCAAAAAAGAAACCAAAAAAGACAGAGACAAAGATATTCAGAGACAGAACAGGGGAAATGAGGGTAGAGGTGATTTAGGGGGATAAAGAAGAATTAAGATTAAAATAGCCATTCTGGAGAGTATAATAGTAAATTTGAGATGAACAAGGAGGATTTTCATGCAGTTCCAGTTAAGGTTAGATGACATGAATTTATAGTAGTTCCAGCAACTTTGAGCATAGGAGTAAGAGTAGTTGTAGGGGTGATTCAAGATTGATGATGGCAGAGTATAAACAATGGAAAGATAAAGGAACATGGGATTAAAAATAGACAAAATCCCCTTCTTGAATTAGTTATAATATCAAGTCTATGAAGTCAAGGGAGTAAGACTAGAATAAGGGTGATGGATGCAGAGGATGGAGAGGCCATAGTGACAATATAAATCAAATTTAAGAGGGAGGGAGTTGGAGAGATAGTAGAGTTTGAACAGAGATAGGGTTTTTAGAGTTTAAGATTATGAAGCTAAAACAGGTTAAATTAGATGGAGGCTGATGAACTGAGAGGTCATGGTGTGACTTAACCATGAATTAAATATTGAAGTTGCCAAGATGATTGTGAACCTGGTACTGAATTCTTTAAGAAAAGGAGAGTATTTGGATTATTTATCCAGTGCCATATTGGTGTTTTTAATGTTGGATTCCCTGAGTAGGGCCAAAGGGTTTTTAATGGAAGATTGGACTAGAGTACTGAGACAGCAATGGATTGTAGAAAGGACACTAGATTTTAAATCATAAATCATGAATTAAAACCTCACCTCTATTATTAGTTCATTCAACTGTTGCATGATTTTTAACAAATCACTTATTCTTTCCAAGCCCTAGTTTACTCATCTGGTAAATGAAAGAGTTGTGCAAAATGACCTCTAAGATCTCTTCCAGACATAAATGAACCAATTCACCTATACTCCTGTAAACATACTTGTTAGGAGGCTGTCTTAATCACCTTGAGAGAGATGATGATTGAGAACAAGAACCATAAAACAAGACTAGAAAAGCAAGAATCATTTGGCTTGGGAAATAAAGAGATGAAGGTTAACAATAATCTTTAGAGATGTGAAGGATTGTCAGAGCAAATGAACAGCTCTTTGTCTCCAATGAGAACACTGTAAGAAGATGTGGACTTAAGAAGCCACTTAGCAAATTCCTTTATGGTCAAAATTATTAGACTCCAGATTGAATTGTAAGGAGAGGTTGTATGATTTTCTTCTCTAGAGGTATTGGGAAGCAAGGTAAATTATCATCTCCATTGATTTAGGTGAGAGGCTACTCAGACAGCAGAATGAGTTAGCTAATCTCTAAGAGTCCCTTCCAACATGAGGACTGCATGGTGGGTAAAGGAAAGTGTTTTCTTGTCGGTACACTCTAAATAATGGATCCTGAACCAACTTTTGTGCTATGACAATTCCTATGCCATATATTCCTCTTTCAGTCTAGTGAAACATATGGACCTTTTCAATCAATAAGATTTTTAACTACATAAAACAAATATAAAGGATTATAAATGAAACATAGTATATTAAAATACAGTTATAAAATATTTTCAAGTTCATGGATACCAGATTAAGAACCTTTGCTAAAGGGGGTGGAAGGGAAAATGGCTTTTAGGCATTCTCTCAGTAAGCTCTAGGGTATCTTTGACCATTATTTTGCTGAGTTATGTTTCTGACTCTCTCAAACCTCATCTCTAGTTTCGCTGCCCATGTACAAAAAAAGCTCAAAGAATATATTGAAGTGATTTCTTCAGTAGTCATTCAGTTGTTTGGAAAATTTGACTATGCCTTTCAAAGATGCTAGACTCAGAGTCAGAGCCCTGAGTTCAAATTCTGGTTTGGTCATTTAAAAGCTATGTGATTTTGGGCAAGTCACTTTGCCTCTGAGCCTCAGTTTCCTCACCTGTAAAGTTATATGAATTCCAATATTCTTACTAGTGTGAATCTGTGATCCTTTGAACTTAGGAAATACAAAGGAGCACATCCCACTCTATGGGAAATATTTTTAGCTTACAAGCCAATAGCTGAAAGTTGGAAGGAAGGAAGGAAAGAAAAAAGGAAGACCACTGAATAGCTATATTCTCTAAGAAACATTCATCCAGGAGGTCTAGTTTGGTAGGAGAAGGTTTCAAATGGAAACATCTTGTGTCATACCCATCTATTTACATAATAACTGATCATACTCTGTGTGATACTACAGATATAAGTTGCAATAGAATTACACAACTTTAGGAATTACACAACCTACATTTCCTATTGTACCCCTCCTCATCCAGAGAACAATATCTTCTAATAAAGAGTTTTAAAAGAAGAAAAAAAAGTTTGGAGAAGCTAAGAAATATATTTTAAAAGATTTTATATGCAGTTTTCCATACCCATGATCATACATACACCTCTGCAAAGAAAGAGGAGGGGAAGGGAACATATCTTTTCATATCTTTTATTTAGATCCAAGTTTAGCCATTATGCTTTCACAGAATTCAGTTTTAATTGCTTTTTTGTTCTTTCTATTTGTCTAGTTAGCACTATGTTCATTGTTTTCCTGGTTTTGCTTACTTCATTTTGTATCAATTCATGTAAGTTTTCCAATGATTTCTTGCAATAATTATCATTTCTTACAGTGTTACATTTATGTCACAATTTGTTTATCCATTTCCTAATTGATGATCATCTACTTTGTTTTTGTTGTTTTGCTACCACAAAAATACTGATAAAAGGAATTTGGGCTATTTGGGATCCTGGGAAGGGCTGACTTTAAATGGCTCAGACAGGAGATAAAACAAAGACATTTTTGATACC
Organism: Sminthopsis crassicaudata; assembly: GCF_048593235.1. Taxonomy (NCBI): domain Eukaryota; kingdom Metazoa; phylum Chordata; class Mammalia; order Dasyuromorphia; family Dasyuridae; genus Sminthopsis; species Sminthopsis crassicaudata. The sequence continues at coordinate 400,475,681 of NC_133619.1, read as the reverse complement.
ATTTGAATAAGTTTCAGATACATTGTCAACTTGCTCATTTACTCTATTGTAATGGAAAGATTACTGAATTGTGAAATAGGAGATTTAGGATCACCTGGGAAGTTGGTGGTTAAAGTAAAACTGGAATCTAAGAAAGGCATTTCCTTTCTCTGGGCTACGGTGTTCTGAGCTGCAAAATGAAGGAGTTAGTTTATATCAGAAGCTCTCAAAGTAAGGCATGAAGGAATTGTGGGTGAGGCTCTGAAAAGGAATATAACTTTCAAAGGATTATAAATCAGATAATCTATTATTCACAGGCACAAAGATCTCTAGTGCTTTAGGCAGGCAGATATTGTAGAACTACAGTGGGATGTGTGTTCTGGTTCTCTACGCTTAAGTCTGATTGTGTTACAGAGTAGATTCAAAGTGGGAGGGAGGTCTTAGGGGTAGTCAATAAGCAAGTATTATGTAACCAGATAGAGGGTGGTGAAATTAGTTTGTTCATCTTGAAAACCTCAATGAAATGACCTATGCTAAACAGATTAAGGTGAGACTTGAATTTTTTGCCAAAATTAAGTTGAATAAACCAGTTATTGAGTATATTGCTACTTTCCAATACATGGGTCAATCAATCCATGAAGGACTGGCTAATTCTTACAGTGACCTGGGGATCCCTGAGAACTTTTCAGGGATTTCTGTGGGGTCAAAACATTATATAAAAGTACCAAAGTGTTTTAATTCTTAATATAACTATTGATAGATGTAATCTACATAAACAGGCTCTTTATGATCCTTAATACTTTTTGAGTGTAAAGTTCAAAACCCCAAAAGTTTGAGAACCACTTAATGATCTCCAAATACCTTATGGCTCTAAGTCCCAGTATTCTCTCTTCAGCAAAATTCATTTTAACAGACATCTTTAATTTCTTTTTTGCTCTAAAATTCCATATTTCTAATGCTAGGAACCACTAACTTCCCCTAGTCTCTCCTTTACTTCTATGCCCTAGGGGGAAGAAGGTGTAGGAATCAAAACTGGTGGTATACCGAAGACTTTCCACCTGGGAATGAAAAATCAGAGCTGAGCTCAATGGATAGTAGGAGAAAATTCAGGGAGAAAATATTGAGTGGAGGCAGTTTATACGCTTGAGGGTTGTGGAGGTAGTGAAGTGGAAAGGTGGAGGAAGAGGAAGAGAGAAATGAAATGTACTTACTCTAGAAGACTTAAGAAGATCAGAACAGGGAGAATAAATAATTATATTCTGGCAGATGGTGTGCTATGTCGCTAAAGAGGATGAAAAGAACTCAGAGTCACTGACTGCTGAGTTATTGTAGTGCTTTGGAAGGTACCTGATGTACTTTTCAGATTACTAAAATACACGGCTACAAGTTCATAAACATGGAATAATAATACTAGCTAACATTTATATGGTACTTGATGGCTTATAAAGTTCTTTATATACCTTATCTCATTTTGTCCTCACAACAAACCCTGTGAAGTAAATGCTATTATCTCTATGTAGCAGGACCTTGATTATACTTTCCCTCTATCCCCCAGCTCTCTATCCCAATCTCCCTACTAGTAGGCTGGGTTCCCAGAGCTCTGTGAGCTAAATCTTTCCCTAAGGCTTTTAGAGGTAACCCTGAAGATCTCAGGATATTTTTAATGCTGTCAACTTAAGCCCATATTATATTTTTTTTCCTACTGCCAAGAACTAGTGATTATAGTCCAGGTCCATTTAACAAATTAACATCAATTAATTTTTAAAGGAATATTTATCATATAGTATTTACTGAAAAGATATAGCAGGTACAAAATTATGAACATTCCCTCTCCCTGATTCATGGCTGGCTACTTTTCCCCTTATATTACCTTAGTCCTTGGGTTATGTTATATGAGCTCCAACTTATAGAAATTTCTACTTAACATTAATCTAATTAATTAGGTTTATTTCCAAAAGTGGACTATCCATTGGAAGAATCCTTGTCTCAGCTACCACTGAGCTGAGTTGCTTAGATCATTCCTCAAGGTCTCATTGCTGACCTGGCAACCCAGCAAAACATAAGCTCTTAGACCTCTTTCCATTTTCAAAGTTGTAACATCTCTAGTACTTCTTCACCTAAAGCAGGAAAGGATGAACACAAAGAGGCAAAGAATAAAAGGTCTGTATCTGTGTATTACATCAGTCTTAGAAGGAAAGATCCTGAGATGTTCAGAGTCTTTTGGCATGTTGCTTTTTCTCAAATAGCAGTCATCAGGAAAGAGCTATCGCTAAAGCAAGAGACTCACTTTGAGGGGCTAGTCCCTTTCTGAATATATTCCACTTCTGGTTCTGCAGCCAATAAAAGGTATATAACCTTATAGTTATCGGACTGGAATCATTTATAGAACATCTACACACACTCAAAGTTTGGGAGCAATGACTTTCTGTTACATAGCATCAACCCTTATCCAGAAGTAGAATCCTTAGCCTTTTTCATGTGGATATTGGATCAGGCAAAGGAGCATACTTTATATACTTACTGGTCCCTTACAAGACCCATTTTGGAGATAAGAAACTGAGGTCTACAAAATTTAAGTGAATTGCACAGTTAAATACACAGCTAGTGTATTTAAGGTAGTATTTGAATTCAAATCTTCTGGCCTCTAAATTTAGCACTCTATGAATTATACTACACTGCTTAGACATCTATCCACTTGTCTCAAGATCTTCTAGTTTCTATCATCTTTGTTCATACTCTTATAACCTTATGGTGAAATTAGCATAGTAGCTTCTTTACTGATCTCTCTTCTTCTAGTTTTCCTAATGACAATTTAAAATGTACATAACTGCCAAATTAATTTCCCAAAGAAAAATAGATTAATGCTGTTCTCCTGCTCAAAATCATTCAATGGCTCTAAATTCCCTACCAGATCAAGTGCAAATTTTTCAGCTTAACTTTCAATTCCTTCTACCAGGTGAGCCCTGGGCACTTCACCTTTCAAAAGTTTAATGTCATTTTGTCTGCAAAATCTTTTCTTGATTATATTCCCCACATGTCCTGAAAGAAGTTGTAATGGCAGAGAAACTGAGGCAAGATAGAGATTAGATAATTTTTAATATTTTATTTGGGTTTCTTAGAAGGAGAGATTTTCTGTGACCAAAGGATCCATTTTGGTCCCAGGGCTGATGTAACTAAGCATTCAGCAGCAGTAGCAGCATCGAATGTGTGATTCCAATGAAATGTATATGTTTCCATGGGTCAAGGTAAGCAAGGGGACTGGAGTCTGAACTTTGGTAAATGGCGGGAATTTCCAAGAAGGGACCATCAATCCAGTTCTGACAGGTTGGGGGGGGGTAGGACCATAAATTCTTGATAACTTAGGAGGGCTTAGGAGCCAGGATGCCTGACCTCCCCCTTATCTTGAGTTTAAACATTTACAATTTATAACCTTAGAATAGCTAGCCCTAACTAATATCAGTCTTAATGATCAGGAAGGGAGGTTGTAAATTAGGAGTAAGGCAGAACAATTCAGGGAACTGAGGCAGAAAAATTGAAGGAAACTGAGGCAGGACTATTTAGGGAACTAAATTCTCTTAATTGCTAGTTTGCCTAGTTTGTATTTTGACACATTCATGTATTGTTTCATATTGAAAATAATTCTCTCTCCATCTCTGTCTTTCTCTTTCCTCAGTGACTGTCTATGTCTGTCTATCTCTTTCTCCCTTCCCCTAAATTCTAATCTGAATCTCACTAATAAAATATGTTACTTTGGGCAAGCCACTTAGCCTAACTCCATTTCTGGTTTCTTATCTGAGAAATGTGTAGACTAGATACAATTTGTCTCTCTAATCTCTACAGTGTCCTAAGAAACAAGTCTCTCTCTCTATATATATCTTAAACTTTTGGAAGGCAGGAACCTTGCATTATTAATTCTATATCTTTTATAGCATCTTGCAAAGTACCTGAACTACAATAGGCATTCAATAATTACTCACAAATAAATGAATGAATACATAGGAATTGATTAACTTCTGTAGAGGGATTTGTGGAGGAGATTTATCTATTTGTTGTTGGCATGGGCTAACAAAGTTAAGGTTTTCAGTCAGAAATGGAAGAAAACATAGATGTTCCATGAGATCATATGGGATTAAGTGAGACATGATGTCCTTTAGAAATGTGTTTAAGAAAATTACCCTCATTCCCTTCCTGCTCATTTACACTGGATAGTGGGAAGGAACCAGTAGAACATTTCTCTTGGCACCAGTTAGGTTTTGGTTGTTGTACTTGAATGAGGAGACTCATTCCTGCCTCCTGATGGCAGGAATTTTTGCCCACAAAGAATAGTGCATTATGGGCCAAAATATCAATTGTCCTGTCCACACCAAAGCGGGCTATAATTCTATTTTGTGCACTATACTACACTGTTCAGAAGTTTATCTGGAGGTCTTAAGACCTTTGAATTTCTTACATCTTTGTTCAGGTTCTCATTATCTAGATTGCTAGAGGGAGCAAGAAGAGACAATAGGTTTTAGGGTTTTGGTTCTTAGCTTTTTATTAACAATTATAATTTAAAATACTTACTGTAATAGAAAGCTACTTCAAAGGTTAGAGGATATTCAGGACTTGGTTATGCAAATAAGTTCTCATAATGAATGGCCAGTGATATATCCTAAGTAAAAGAGTTGGAGACCAGGCACTTAGAGTGAGAGCTTTTGAAGACTTTGACCTCTGGTGGAACATTTAAGACAGGTTAAAACCAATCCATTTGTTTTAAAATATGGATATGGTAACAATAAATCAGTTGTTAAATATATGTCTCAACTAGTGTTAACTTTGCCTATAAAGAGTGGTGCCAAGAGTATGGTAAAAGCATGACAGTTTGTCACTGTTCTCAGCAATATATCAACATTATTGTAACATCAGTGTCACAAAAAAAGTTGTTCATAATCTGCTTTCTTATAGTGAAGCTTAGGCTTATAGAAAATGGAGTATTCAGCCTTATCATCTTGCAAATAGATTATATGTAGGTAATCAAATAGTTCATTCCCTCAACAGCTACATCATGAGGCAGTTAGATAGCACAGAGGAGAGGATCCTGGGTATAGAGTTTAAAAAATGAGTTCAAAATCTGATTTTAATTAGCAGTGTAATCATGAGCATCTTATTTAACCTTTGTCTGCCTTAGTGTTCTAAATTGTAAAAAGAGAAGAAAAATATAGCACCTACCTCCTGGGGTTGCTGTAAAAATAAAATGAGATATTTGCAAAATACGTAGCACTTGCCTGGCAAACAAAAGGCACTTTAAAAAATGCTACCTACATAGAGAACATGGGAAGAATGGGTTTTTTAGAAATTATAGCATGAAGAACTTGGATTAGGTGATTTTTAGGGTCTTTTCCTGGTCATCTAATTGTAAAGATGGTAGAGTACTTGTTTTCCACTTTTCTCTCTAATCAGAAAACCTCAGAAAAAAGAAATTGCGTATTTGATTTAAAGTAACTAACCTGAACCCATAAGATATAAAGACAGAAATACTTCATAAGGTAAAAAACTCATGAAATAACATTGGGAAACTATAATATTTAGAGCTACCACTTAGTGTTTTCATGCTTTATCCACATCATGGTCCAAGTACAGACAAGGTATTGAAGGAATTAAAAAAGAACTAGTAGTGGGAATTGGGTGAACAACACTTGATGAGGGTAGGAACACAGATATTCTTCCTGGAAGCTGCTCAAAACTGCTAAGGATGAAAATTGGTTCTGAGAGACCTGAAAAGGTTAAGGTTAGTTTTCGGGGTAATAATTTTCGGGGTCCCCATATGGGCCACCAACTAATGAGGGAAAGGAAAGGGGGAACCCCATTTCTTGGTGCATAGATAATCCTATGAGGTACAGTGTCCATTGTAAAATGAATTTACAGGCCCGAAAACCTAGATTGATAAATAAAAGATTTATTGTAGAAATTTGGAAGTAAAGTTAAGTTAGAAAGACGCCAGGGCCAAAGGTGGGTGCTGGGCAGGTAGGAACCCTTGCATGGCTGGAAGAATACCATGTGTTGGCTGGGAGGACTCCTGCAATGAGGGAGTTCCGGCTCACCTCTTTTATACCCAAAAGATTGTGGGCAGTACCAAGTTCTGGCGGGCTTTTCAGTTAGCTCAGATCAGGTGAGGGCTGGGAGAAGCTGAGCTGATGGGGGGCTGGGCCCGGGTATTCAAAGGGTGCCTTTGACCAGGATTTGTGAATCAAGGTCAGTCATGGGTTGGGCAATTAGAAAGGAATCTTAAAGGGACCCCAACCCTCATCACACTGACCTTTTGATTTAGTTCTGAATCTAGCTCAACTCCCTTTCTATTCAATTATGGCTCTAATCCAATTTCTGTCCTGTGAGAAAACTTTACTTAATTGTAGGAATTGTCAAAAAACTTTATTGCATTGTTTAAACCTAGCCTTGCATGTCTGGGAAGCTGGACCATCTCTACCTACTGCTTGGAGACCCTTAATTAAGGACCTAGGTTTTGCTGACCAGAAACTGTCAGACTTGGAGTTTTCTCACAATTATATATTTTGGATAGCCCATATGTCTTATTTAAAAACTAATCCCATACTGATCAATCAATCATTGTTTACATGTTCCTTTGATTGCATACCATCACTTGGTATACCCTTGGGGCACCTCTTTTTCTGATTTCAGGGAATTGTGTCTGTTTATTCTCCTCCTTCAAACCTGGAAAGTCTCTAATGTTTCCTAAAATTGCCTAATTTTGTATCTTGGTTTGTATCCTGTTGATTTTTAAAAATTAATTGGTCTTATTTGATTGTCTTTAATGCATAAAAATATGTCTCCCCTTTTATTCAGGATCTATTGCCAAAGTTGTGAAGGCCTGGTCCTGATTTATTATGCAATTGACTTGTATTGCTTAATAAATCAATATGCTTGGAAGCTAGAACCTTTGTTTCCTTAGTCATTTCATCTTTCATTCAACACATGACTATAGGAGGTCCTTGACAGAGCTCTCCATTGTGAAGACTTAGCAGATCCTCCAGATGCATCATGTGTCAGTAACCATTTAACTCTGTTTAGTCACACAAATGAATGGGAAGACAATGAAAAGTGGTGGGGTTGAAGATGTGGAACTTGGAGATGGCTATAGATTCCATGCCCAAATGAATGGGAATTATGAACTCAGATGGAGTCAGTCCTCTCCCTTGTAGAGTGTACTCTGAACAGGGACCACATTTGGCACCTTAAAGTTTCCAATACAAGGAAGTTAAGGATCTGCAGTCTTGGCATACATGCAACAGTGGAAATGGGAGAGGCTAAAGAATGAAAAGACAAATAGACAAGATACTAGGAATATAAGAGAAAAACTGGAAGACCAAAAGTTAAACAGAGAAAACTGGGCATAAAACTAGTTCATAGGCAGATATCAGCAGAGAAACTCATGAAAGGAGAAGGAAATTCAATAAAAATTTTAAAACAAGCTAGGACACAATAGACAGCTTTTATAGATAGTTTTTATACTATGAAGAAAACTAAGAGTAAAAAATCTTTGGTGCAAAAAAATAAAGAGAATTCAGCAAATTCCCCCAAATCATGAAAAACAATAGGAAGCTCCAGAATGGTTTAAAAGAGAAATAAAACTTTTAAAAGAAAATATTAGGAATGAAATTGAGTCAGGAATTAGAACTTTCAGCATAGAATTAAAGAAAATGAACAATAGCATAGAAAAAATAGAAAAGATTTATGGGAAACTTATCTAAAGACATATTCTCTGAAAGAGAATGATAGATTTGGAACACAAAAATTCAAGATTATAAGAAAACTTTCTCATAAAAAGAGCAAGACAAGTAATTTAAATGAACACATGAATCTATATAAGTCAAGTGACCTGGAAAACAAGAAATATAGAGATATTTTAAGGATTACAGATTCCAAGAATATGATAAATTAAAGCAAACAAATAACTCCCCTTCCTCAATTTAACTTCCATATTGCAAGGAATTGGTCTATAACTTTTAACTTAGGACAATAAAGTATTGATCAATGAAATCCACAAATAACTGCCATTACAAAAGAAAAAAAAACACAAAGATGCTGGAAACATCATGGCATGTAGTAATTGAATTCAACAATGTCAATTACAAGTAATATTTTTAAGAGGCAAGAAGAATGATCTTCAGATGTAAAAGAATGCCAATTTGGCTAACCCAGTATTACTTTGTAGTCATAAGAAAATGAAGAAAAGAATGGAATAAAAAAATCTTCAAGCTCCTATCAAGAATAATATTTTCTGCAAAACTGAATATAATCATGGAAAAGAGAACATTAAATAAAAGAGATAATGGATTGATTGTTCTGGCAAAAAACAAGAATTAGTTACCCCCATCCTCTGAAAAGAAAAGAAAAAAAATGATTGGAAATGAGTCATATATTCTATTGTAAAATTCTCCAAACAAGAAAAATGAAAAAGGGCAAATAAATAGAATTAATCAGAAAAAAGTAATTAAACAAATTATGCAATGTTTTAGGCTATATTTTAAAAAGGAAAAGAGAAATCATCAAAACACACACAAAAAAACCTAGGGATCTAAAAATTTAAGGGAAATTAATCAAGAGGGAGAAAGAGTGAACTGAATTAATGCTCCATAGACTAAATCCCATGACTACCTTCAAGTAAATCTGTATATTTTTGTCCCAGTACAATGGGAAGTTCCATACAGGGAGAGTTATTGAAAATACATGAATCTCTACCCAGTCCAGGGATAAGGGGAGAAGGAATAATAATTTCCTTATTCTTTCAGCAAGACAATTAACTGTGAGAGAAAAGAATAAAAACAATGTGTGGTAGAGACTTAAGTGAAAAAGAGTAAATAGTTTTCTACCCAAAAAGTGAATTTAAAGGGTGCTACTGAAAAATTTTTCCCAAAGTATGATGTAAGTCTATGATAAAAGAAAGGTGTCTTATAATTGATTTTATCTTCATGGGGAGCCAGAATTTGCACATTAGGAGACCATCTTCTCTGAAAAAGAGTTGTATTTCTCATGAATTCCTTACAAAAGAAAGGATTTTTGTATCTCCAAGGTCAACCATCATCCATAGTTTTAGGGACGTGTTATAGAGCCAGAGCTAGTATATCCTCTTTTAAAGGTGTGGATTGATTGTGGTCAGGGTAGGATGTAAGATTGATCTTTGTGACTTTGGATACATAGTGACTCTCACCACAATTACTTCTGGAAGTGATCTATGGATTCTTTCAATTGGTATTTGTTTTCTGTGTTCAGAAGATCTGGGATTACTACTCCTTCTGGGAAGTTTTGTTGATTGACTTTTTGCAGTGTAGTATGAAGGGTTTTTTTTTTTTTTTTTTTTTTTTTTTTTTTTTTTTAAATTTTTTTTTATTATATATATATATATATTTTATAATATTATCCCTTGTATTCATTTTTCCAAATTACCCCCCCTCCCTTATTCCCTCCCCCCGACGACAGGCAATACCATACATTTTACATGTGTTACAATATAGTCTAAGTACAATACATGTGTGTGAATATCATTTTCTTGTTGCACAATAAACATTAGAATCCGAAGGTATATGCAACCTGGGCAGACAGATATTAGTGCTAACAATTTACATTCCCCTCCCAGTGGTTTCTTCTCTGGGTGTATCTACCTCTGTCCATCATTGATCAACTGGAAGTGAGTTGGATCTTCTTTATGTTGAAGATTTCCACTTCCATCAGAATACATCCTCATACAGTATCGTTGTTGAAGTATACAGTGATCTTCTGGTTCTGCTCATTTCACTCAGCATCAGTTGATTTAAGTCTCTCCAACCCTCTCTGTATTCCTCCTGCTGGTCATTTCTTACTGAGCAATAATATTCCATAACTTTCATATACCACAATTTTACCCAACCATTCTCCAACTGATGGACATCCATTCATCTTCAGTTTCTAGCTACAACAAAAAGAGCTGCCACAAACATTTTGGCACATATATGTCTCTTTCCGCTCTTTAGTATTTCTTTGGGATATAATCCCAGTAGTAGCGCTGCTGGGTCAAAGGGTATGCACAGTTTGATAACTTTTTGGGCATAATTCCAGATTGCTCTCCAGAATGGCTGGATTCTTTCACAACTCCACCAGCAATGTATTAGTGTCCCAATTTCCCCACATCCCCTCCAACATTTGTCATTATTTGTTCCTGTCATCTTAGCCAATCTGACAGGTGTGTAGTGGTATCTCAGAGTGGTCTTAATTTGCATTTCTCTGATCAGTAGTGATTTGGAACACTCTTTCATGTGAGTGGATATAGTTTCAATTTCTTCCTCTGAGAATTGTCTGTTCATATCCTTTGACCATTTATCAATTGGAGAATGGTTTGGTTTCTTATAAATTATGGTCAGTTCTCTATATATTTTGGAAATGAGACCTTTGTCAGAACCTTTGTTTTTAAAAATATTTTCCCAATTTGTTACTTCCCTTCTAATCTTGTTTGCATTAGTATTATTTGTACAGAAACTTTTTAGTTTGATGTAATCAAAATCTTCTATTTTGTGATCAATAATGATCTCTAGTTCTCCTCTGGTCATAAATTCCTTCCTCCTCCACAAGTCTGAGAGGTAGATTATCCTCTGTTCCTCTAATCTATTTATTATCTCCCTCTTTATGCCTAAATCATGGACCCATTTTGATCTTATCTTGGTATATGGTGTTAAGTGTGGATCCATATCTAATTTCTGCCAGTATGAAGGGTTTTTGATGTGATGTGCACTTCTGGGAGATTTATAATCTTTAGAATGTTTAGAAACATTCTGTCTTTGAGATCACAATGTTCTGTTCATATGGCAAGAACATGCTTTCTTCTAATCTTATTGTTTTGTGCTTTTCATTTTCCAGATTGTCCTTCATTTCTGTGTGTCTACATTCCCAATCAGTTATCTTTCCTTTTGTTTCCTTAGTGAGATATCATAGCAAATTCAAGTTTTTTTATTTTGCCAATTATTTCCGCCTTGCAAGCCATAAATTCTGCTCTCACAATTCTTATTTCTCTTTTTAAAATATTCAGGAGCAGCAGGCTATGGTCGCATCCTCTCCTTAAAATCCACAGGGTCCTCTAACTCATCAGGTGTTGAAACATTTTCCTTTGTGTTGCAGCAATTATTCATAGATACTTGAACTCATTTACTAGCTCTGGAGGTCATATTTTCTTCTGCTGTTGAAATCTTCCCCAATGGCTTATCTGCTAATGCCCAAGGTCTTTGGGTTTTCTCTTCTTAGATCTGTAGTAATTTTGGTCTTTTCCCCAACTCTTATTTTCTTGTTGTTCACTTTTAGACTCTGTCTCTTTTAAATGACAATTTCCCTGAGGATTGGATCTAAAAACATCTCAGCCTTGTCCTCAACTGGGTAATTTGCAGTTCACCATTTAATTTTTACCTCAAGTGAATTCTAGTGATAGAGAACTGGTCCCAGTTAGATAGGGGGCTCTTCTTCTTGGGCTTAATGGAGTACTATATCAGCTCCCACAAACATGTCCTGTTTTGTTTTCTTTGTTCTTCACTTCCCTGACCCAGTGCACAGAGTACTGCTATACTATAATCAAACTTACATAGATTTCAGGCATTTGGAATTTGCATCTCCATGGCATTGGAGGGTTAAAGGTGTAAAATTGAAATATATTACAAGCTTGGACATATCCTGCTCCATTCTCTTGATTCCTTTTCTTTGACTGAGCTCTGCTGCACCACAGAAAATAGCTATATATTTATTGCTGCCTGTACAAATTTCTGGAGTTTGGATGTCCATAGCAGTAGAAAGAGGGAAGAATGTGAAACTGTAGAAATGTACTTGGTTATAAGTCTATGGATGTAGTTGGCTAGTACAGCCTTTTGCCAGGAATATGATTGGGAAACTGGGATTGGAACATTCTTAGTCAGCAGAATGAGTTCCAATTAGGTGTTATTTATGAAGTTGTTCTTTGGGTTCTTGCTGTCATAGACCATGGAGACAGCTAGAATTGTTTTTTGTATGTAGTGTATAATTTCTATTTTGGAGAGATGTGAGAGGTTAAGGAAAAAGAAAAAAACTGAGAAAGAAAACAAAATGCAAGCAAATAACAACAGAGAGAGTGACAATGCTATGTTGTATTCCACACTATGTTCACATAGTTCTCTCTCTGGGTGTAGAAGGCTCTCTTCAACACTGTACAAGTGGAACTGGTTTGAACCATCTCAATGTTGAAGAGAGCCACGTCCATCAGAATTGATTGTCATATAGTCTTGTTGTTGCTGTGTATAATGATCTGGTTCTGCTCATTTCACTCAGCATCAGTTCATGTAAATCTCTCCAAGCCTCTCTGTATTCATCCTGCTGATCGTTTCTTAGAGAACAATAATATTCCATAATATTCATATACCACAATTTATTCAGCCATTCTCCAACTGATGGGCATCCACTCAGATTTCAGTTTCCTGCCACTACAAAGAGGGCTGCCACAAACAGTTTTGCACTCATGGGGCACCTTTCCCTCCTTTAAGATTTCTTTAGGATATAATCCTAGTAGAAACATTGCTGGATCAAAGGGTATGCACAGTTTTACAACTTTTTGAGCATATTTCCAAATTGCTCTCCAGAATGGTTGGATCTGTTCACAGTTCCCTCAACAATGTATCAGTGTCCCAGTTTTCCCACAAAACCTCTAACATTTGTCATTATCTTTTCCTGTCATCTTAGCCAATTTGACAGGTGTGAGGTAGTATCTCAGAGTTGTCTTAATTTGCATTTCTCTCATCAATAGGGATTTGGAACAACTTTTCATGTGGCTACAGATAGTTTCAATTTCTTCATCTGAAAATTGTCTGTTCATATCTTTTGACCATTTTTCAATTGGAGAATGGCTTGAACTATTATAATTTGACTCAATTCTCTATATATTTTAGAAATGGGACCAGATTTGAACTCAAAAACTGAATTTTCTCTGACAACAAGCCTGGTGCTCTATACTGCTTAACTGCCCCAATTGTTCTTACAGAACTATGCTATTCTTTTATATTCATCCTATCTCTATACATGCAACTCTGCCTTATTTAAATATAATTAATGTGCAAGTCAAGAAATCATCCCATGATGTCATTAGTTCTCTTTGAAAATGAAGATGAATGAATAAACATGTCTGAAAAAATATGAATTGATTGACTAGTTCCTTATGCATCTACATCAATTTTTTTTAAAAGATAAGACTCCTTTTCTGTCTTCATCTGAATTATTTTTATGTCTTTAGAATTGCACTTTTGAGAGCATCTTATCCTTATTGAGTTGACTTGCGCTGCAAACTATTAAGTCACCACTTCCTACTCATCCTTTAACTGAGCTTTCTGGAATCTGCTTTTATTTAAATCTAAGATACATATCAAACTATTCCCCTGCTTTCTGTTTTTTTCTTTATCACCACATCAAGGATTCTATGATGGCATACTTATTTATCTCCAAGCTACTCCATGAACTTCTTGTCCCTGAACTTCTCATAATTCTTTGTCTTTTCTTCCCTTCCTTCCTTCCTTAACTGTGATGGCCATTCATAGACTCATTACCATGACTGATCACTATAGAAGTTTTGGCCTTCTGACCTTGTCTGATCACCCCTGGTGAATTAGCCTGTCTTCTCTCCACTCCCAGGAACTCTGCATTTTGGTGCTCAACATAGTGTGGACTTTAGCCATATTCCAGGAGGGACTGCTGCGTGTACCCTTGTGTCCCAGAGTTTTTCTTCATTTCTTTTTCCATGATCAGCTGCTCTTGAGGTCAAGAATCAGGGCTAGAATGACAGTTCCTCTTGTTGCTGCTTCTTTCTTTTTTTTTTTTTTTTGGTAGGATAAAATTATTATTATAGCATGTCGTAAATTTGTCAGCTATTCTATTTTTGGTGGAAAGGTCAAGAGGTTTAGTAGAGATTCAGAGATGAAGTCCTCCATCACAACGATAGGGGCCTCTTGCCAAGTTTATGATATTTCCAGAATTCCTTATTTAATTCCTTCTGTCCAGGGATAAAATCATGACAGTATCATTTTTCCTCCATTAATCTGTCGCCAAATTCCCTGGATTTCCTCACAGTACTACTCATTGCCTCTTTTACTGATTCTGTTCCTTTTGAATAAAGTACCATTCTTGAGCCATATTCAAGTCATTATTTTTATCCCTACAAGTCTCAGCTATACTTATGAGGTCAAATTTGCATCTTTGAATTAGAATCTCCAAGATACCCTATTTATTATCCACACTTTATGCATTTGTATGTAGATATCTCAGGTTATGGGCTTAATTGCTAATTTTTCTTGGAAATTGCCTCCTATTAATTATTAGACCCCTTGTCTGCCCTTCTTCCTGTGTTGTGCCTGCTACTTTCTGTGGTATCATCCTTGGCAGATCTATATGAACAGTTGTACCTTCCCTCCCCACTCCCTACCACTTAGATTTTTTTTTATTTAAAGCTCTTTTGATCAGATTCATAAAACCTTAGACACTAATAGGTACTAATAGTGCTTGTTGAATAAATGACTAAATGGACGAATGAATTATAAAGTAGACCAAAACTATTGCCTAATGTAAGGGTTAGTGTTATCTGTGGATCTGTCTTAATCATGCTTCCTGTCCTCTCTTAGCATGAATTGTGGGAAATTGACTGTCCTGATTATTGTCAAAACTCCTTTGTATATGCTTTATAAATTTTCTTTTCAAAAAAGTGAAATATTTTCCCCTTGGTCCTCCAGAAAACTGCTCTAGAGTGAGCATCTTGCTGATATTTTCTCAGCAGAATCTTCCCCTTTCAGTCGAGAATTTTATCAGCAATTCTTATGCAAAGAGGGGTCAGGAGATGAGGCATTTCTCACATTACCCTCCAAGCTCCTCATGAATAATGGCCTATATCACCTCTATTGTCTACTCTAAAACATAAGCAAGCAGGCATAAAGGCAGAGGAGAAATTACAGATCCCTGAATGAGCCAGCAGGGCTGACTGAGACTGAGATAGTGTGAAGAGGAAAGGAATGTAAGGTAGGACAGATGGTTATTTTGGGGGGAAGCATTTGAACAGATTAACTACTCAGCAGATAGAGAATGAGTCAGATTTCCTAGTTCAAGACAACAACAATAAAAAGTGTCCTGAAATCTTCAGAGCGAGATTAAGAATGTCACTACCAAAGACCACTGGAGCTAAAATAAATTAGGGGTCATTATTCCAGACTGAATGTGTAATGGGCTAAGAAGCTCACTGGGCTTTTCACAGCCTCTTCATATAGTTTCCTGTGATTTATGTTGCAGTTGCTCTTGTGTGGGGAAATCTGTCTCTCTAAATACATGCCTCTATCATTGGTGAATTGATTTCATTGAACTCTGACTGGGGGCACGATGGGGGAAGCTGAGAAAGGGAAGAAGAGGCTAAGAGACTAGTGAAAGGCTGAAGGAAGCTTGTGAACTCCAAACTGGGTGGGCTAGGTAACTATGATTGGGGGATCTAGTGTTTGGTCTATTTATGGGAAGATTGTAGGTTTGGTGGATTTTACTGCCTAAAGGTAGAGTGATACCTTGGAATGGCTTCTCAGGGCTTGAGAGTATTAAGCCTGTTTGATTTCCCATTAAATCAGCATTTGGGTGTGAGTGTGTGTGGGGAAATGGAAGGATTTTAATATTTTATGATAGATGAATAAGCATTTTGAAAAAAGAAAAGGAAATGAATTTACCATTCTGAGAAGTCATGGACTCAAAGAGAGTGACTATGTGTTTGATAAACATGTACAGTGCTGCCCAATGGGAGAATAAGAATGTTATAAGCCCAATGAGTGATCACTGCCTTATATATGTATGCTGATTAATCTCCTAAGGAAAAGCAGGGACAGGCAGGCTTCTCCTATCTTTTCTCAGATGCCTAGGTTTGTAAAATTAGCTTTGGTTATTTTGACATTTTGTTTTTTCTTCCTCTTGCACTATTAGATTTGATAGGCTGTTGGTAATCTCTGTTAGGCAAGTTTTATGCTCTTATGTTTTTTATTAAAGTTTGTTACAAGTCAATATAAAGAAGTCTTTTAATCCTAATTGAGAGAAGAACCAGCTCTTCTAACAAAAAAATTTAATAAGAAACATATAGTAAAACTTTTTACTTTGTATTGGTATTGTGTGACTTTCCTTAACAGATAATCTCATATAGCATCTCACATTGATATAGTTTAGTAAGTAGGTGTGTGGTCCCCATAGTTTATATTCAGGGAGTAAAATACCAATTTACTCTGGCTAAGCTTTACAGGTTTTTTTAAAACAATTAGTATGAGACAACAACCTTGTTTTTCTGACTCTGTCAAAGCTCAGCATTAGTAGAAATGCTGATTATGAATAATATTCTTCCTTTTTAGTTTCATTCTGGATTGGGAAAAGATGCCTGTTGTCAGAGCAATTGGTAAGCTGGATTAGTGTAAGGGAAGGGTTGTGATGAAAAGAACTGTGAATTAGGAATCAGAAGCTCTAGGGTTTGAAACTTGTTATTGTGTGAACTTGGAGAAGTCACTTTTCTTTGGTCCTCAATTTCTTTATCTGTAAAAAGAATGGGGTTAGACAAGACAATTCTAAGATTCTTTTTAGCTCTAAATTCCTAGGAACAAATTTTTCTAAGGCTCATAATCATTTGTTCAGATTTGTATTCAGATAGCGCTTATAGTATCACAATCTGAATTAGAAAATACTTTGAAAAGTAATTTTGTCTATTTCCTTATTATAAGGGATGTGTTCCAAATATACTTATTGTTTAAATTCATTATCTCAAGAATCAGTGAGTTTTGTTGTCCATTTTGGGGGGGGGGAAAGGAGGGAGAAAGAAGAGGGAACACAGACATTGGTGTTTTATGCTATTTTTTACCTTAGGTCTTAGCACAGTGCCTGGAACACATCAAGGCTTTAATAAATGCTGCTTGGTTGATTGATTGTAATGAACTCCTAGCACTGTGACTCCTATCAATGCACATTAGATCATAAATTTAGATTTGGAGAGAGCCACAGAAATCATAGAATCCTTCCCCTTTATTTTACACATGAGCAAGGTGGAATTAAGTGACTTGCCCAGTATCATAGAGTTGGTATCACAAAACAAGTCCTTGCACCTTTTTTTTTCTTGGGTTGGGGTGAGCAAGTACTATAGTAGTGTCCATTTTGTCATTTGATTGATGTAGGGGAGTTCTAGAGAAGAAAGCTGTCTTTCAGTGGATATAGGTATACAATATGTGCCTGCTCAATGTTTGCTTGATCCAATTCTAGTCTCTTTATTCTTTTGATCAGGAAACTGAAGTGATTTGCCAAAATTTATTTGGCTAGTCAGTAGCATAACTGACACTAGAACTCAGATCTTCAGTGTCCTACGTCATTGTTCTTTGGAATTGCTGCCAGGTTTAACTAGATGGAGTAGTAGAAAGGTTACTGGGTCTGGAATCAGGAAAAACTGAGTTCAAATGTAACCTTAGATACTAACTGAGAAAGACTCTTAACCTGGGATTCAGTTTCCTCTTTTATAGAGTTAGGATGATAAAAGTACTTACTTCCCAGGAGATCAGATAAAATATATATAAAGTGTATATCAATATGCACATTGATCAAATATATCAAGTGAAAAGTATAAAGTGTAAAATGTAATGTGCCTCTGGCATATGGTAAAAACTATATAAGTGATGTTATTATCATTATTATAAAGAATTCAAGAAACTGAAGGTTTCTTCCAGCATTCTAGTTATAACCAGAGAAAACTGCTTGAGTTTATGAAACAATTTACCAGAATTGGAGGAATAGTTAAGAGAAATGTCTATAGTTAGAAAACTCTCCCTTATTCCCACTGAATGAACCCAGAAGGCATTGGGAATTGTCACCATCTCAGTAGCCCTGCCTGGTGGTGATTCCATGTAGGACACTTGTAGCATTGACTTAGTTACGGTAACACAAAGTAGGATGGTAAAACCAGTTCTGTTTCTGACACATAAGGCTGTGTAACCTGGGCAAGTCACTTAATCTCTAAGTACCCCCAGGAAATATTTTAAGGCTATAAGTTTTGAAACCAGTGCTTATTTGTCTTGTTAGAAAGAGTTCATCCATGGGAGCTCCTTATGCTCCCAAAACTATAGGACCGATACCTTCCTCTAGCTCTCAAATTATTTCAATTTCCCATTTTCTTCTTAGTTCTTTCCTTGGAAATTTTATTAGAGGGATAAGAAGTACCCCTGAGCCCTGATGATTGCATAACTGTAGTGCAGGCATAAGCCCTGCTAATTTTCAGAAACAATTCAGAAAACTGCAAACCAATTTTGTTCTCTCCATAACTATGAAAATAATACTTCGGCTATGGAAAGAAGGAAAGATCTATCTCTCTGTTTGTTTATTTTTGTATCTATCTCCATCTGTCTGCTTACCTGCCAACCTTTCCATCCATTTGTCCTATCTACCTAGCTCTACCTATCTATATATCCTGGGTTTCTATATCTGTACTTAATGACCTACTTACTTATCATCCATCTAAGTATCTATCTACCTATCCATCTATCCATCTATCTATCTTTAGCTATTTACCTATGTCTGCCTACCTTCATATCCTATTTTTCTATATCTATACCTATGGACCTGTTTACCTATCCATCCATCTAAGTATTTATCTACCTATCCATCCATCTACTGTATGTATGTATGTATGCATTTATTAATCTATAGCTATCTACCTGTTTAGTCATCTAGTATTATATCCATATATCTGTGTGTCTTTCTATGTATATATCTATGTATTTATCTACTTGTCTGTCTTTCATCCCCACAACCAAATTTTTCAAATCATCTTAAAAAACAAACAATTTTTCACTTCTTTTAGCTGGACCTTCGGCTTACAATATGATATAGTAAAGGAGCTTAGATTTGAGCTGGAAGGACTGTTTAATGATCATCTAACTTAAAGCTTCCTAAACTATGGTCTCATAACTGAATGTGGGGGCTGTAAAATTATGATTTATTATGAGTAAATGTTTGATTTGTATACTTATATATCTGAAATTGTGTAGAAATTTCTTGAGTGAAAAGACATCATGAGTAGAAAAAGTTTAAGAAGCCCTGACTAATCCATCCTACTTATTTTCTTATTTTATAGATGAGAAAACTGAGACCTAGGAGGTTAATTAACTTTCCCAAAGTTGCACAGGTAGCTAGTAGAAGAGCTGGGATTTAAACCAAATGTCCACTGTTATAAATTCTCTTTCCATTACAACATGCTAAGGCAGTTTTCCATGGATTTGTGGTTAAAAATACAGACTTTCTCCTGAAAAAGGAGGGAATGGGGGCTCTAAAAGGGGGTTTGAATTAAATTCTTACAACTAGAAAGGACTTTACAGATGGTCTGATTGAACAATCCTTGCATTTTTAACAAATAAGGAAAGAAAGGCCCCAAAAGCAATTTCCAAGAAGTGCACTGACACCCAAGGTGTCCTGTGTTCCTTCCCCTGTGCTGCGCTGGCACACTGACTCTTTGTATTCATTTCCCTCACCATATTTTTGCTTACCTCCTCACTCTGCTTGGCCTGTTATCCTAAGTGGTCACGGAATGAATGGAGGTATTTTATGAAAGATTCACTTTAAGAGACTGGCCTGGTTTATCTTCAGCTAAATAAATCACAGACCTGACCATGTCACATTCTCCCACTCAAAAATCTTCAAATGCAACTTAGCCTTAGTCTGAGCTCTGAATTATTTCTCATTCTCTATATTGAATTAATTGCCAATTCTTATCTATTCTACCTATATAATGTCTTTAGTATTCATCTCCTTCTCCCTACTTGCATCAATATCATCCTGGTTTACATTCTCATCACTTTTTGTTTGGTCTGTTATATTAGTCTCCTCATTGGTCTTTTTTTGCCTCCAGCCTATCTTTAATCTGAATCATCTTCCATACAGCTGCCAAATGGATATTTCTAAAGCAAAGGTATGGCTGTGTTATTTCCCTGTTTGAAGCTTCCTTGGCTTCCTATTGCTTCTAGGAAATAACATTCAAACTCCATTGTTTGGCACCTAAAGCTTCAAGCAGCCTGGCTCTAGCCTATCTTTGTAGACTGACTGCAGATTCCTTCCTTTCATTCACACTAACTTACTTGATATTTCCTATATACAACACCATCTCTTGCCTCCATGTTTTTTTGCCAACATTGCTGCCCAATGCTTGGAATACTATCCCCTCCCTATCTTTACCTCTTGAAATCCTTTGTGACATTCAAGATTGAGTTCAAGTGTTCCTTTCTAAAAGAGGCATTTTCCTGATCCCCTCCCCCTCATCACTACATTCCTGAATGACATTACTGTGTTCTTACTTTTAATGTATTTATTTCTCTCTAGACACAAAATAGAAGCTCCTTGAAATCAGGGTCTATTTTACTTTTGTCTTTATAAAAGATCCCCAGCACCTAAAACAGGCCTTAGTGTAGTAGATACTTAACAAAAGCCTGATGAATTGGAAATAATTACAAAATTCTCAGCCTGGGATTTAAGTCACTCTCTACAGACTTGATCCCACCTATTTTTCTTGTCTTATTTCATATTTCTTCCCTCCATACAGTTGAACTGGTCAGCAGGTTGTTTCATGTCAATGACTTTCCAACTCTCCCTCTCATCTCTTTGTAAAAAGAGATCTCCAGATGCAGAATATTTCCTGTCTTTATAGTTAATTAAATGAATCTCTACCTATTTTCAAGACATCCTTCCTCCTTGAGACCTTTCCTGACCTCTTACCCCTACCCCCACCCCCAATGATTAGCATGATCCCCATTTAAATTATTATGTATTACTTTGAGTTTATACACTTGTATATATTTTTTTATCTTCCCAATAGAAATGTCAATTCCAGGAGGAATTTATTTTTATTTTTATTTTTGTATAGTGTCTTGCACTTTAGAGGTACATAATAAATGTTTCTTAAATTAGACTAAATCATAGAAGCCCCCGACTTTTTCAGATATACATGCATGTGTGCATATTTATGTATATGTGTATACATATATATAATGAATATTTATATAAATATACACATAGAAATATATTTATATGTATTAGCCCCATTCTTCCATCATACTTGAAAACCTTATTATTTTGCTATCTGACCTCCTATTAGAGAAAATGTAGGATTATAACAATACTATTGACAGAATTGAGAATGAAGTGTAATATTGAGATTCAGAGGCATCTCTTGAAGGGAATATTAGTGTTGTTTCTGCAGTTCAGTCAATATGGCATCATGTGGTTATTTTCAGATGTAAAACAATATTCTCTTTTATGTCTAGTAAGAATAACATACAGCAGTGCTGGTGTACAGTTAATTTACAGATAGTGATCCAAATGTTTCTAAGATCAATCAATGGAATACACTAAGGGAAATTTCTAGGTTCAGGATGAGCTGAGAAGGGTCTGTTGAACCTGCTTTGAACGATTCTAATTCAGATAGAAATCAGATGAAGTTATTTGTTACTTCTAAATTAGACTAGGGAAGAGATTATGGGAAAGGTAGCAGGTTCACAGTCCTTGACATTTTTTTTTGTCCAGCTGTGAGACCCTGAAACTCTCCTGGTTCTTTTTCAGCAAGAATCTTTTCTTGAAAAATATTCTTTCATATTTTATTGGCATCCTAAAATAATGAACAAGCAGGATAATGAAGTGGAAAGAATACTAGATTTGGGATAAGAGGACATGGGTTCAAATTCTGACTATTACTTACTTTCTGTATGATCTTGGGTAAATCACTCTTCATTACCTCATTTTCTTCACCTATATTAGAGAATTGGCCTAGGTGATCCTCAAGGTCTCTTCCAACTCTCTATTGATGATTTTGGAACCATGTAAGTCTAGCTAAGTTGATTCTAACATAAAATGATAGGTGGCAGTCATTCTCTATGGCTAATCATCCCACTCGTATATTAATTTTTCTGGCTTTTCTTCCTTCTAAAATGTTTTTGTTTGCCAATATGGCCTAATGAGACTATATATGGAATTATATATTTATGATATATTGGAAGGAACTTCTAAGGCCATTAAATCTGACCATTAGCCAAAGCATAAGTTCCCTCTATAATACCTCCCACAAGTGATCTGCCGGCCTCTGCTCTAAGACCTCTAGGGACAGAGAAGTAACTATTTCATGAGGCAATCTATTCCAAAATTGGAATTGTTTTTTCTTTTTTAGTTTAGCCAAAATCTATCTCCTGGTAATCTGTTAATAAAGAATAATAATATAGTAGTATACTATTGTATTTAGTAATCCACTTTAAGCTTGTAGAACAATTTTTTTGAACCTTTTCAAAGTTCTTCCTTTATCTCTGTCTCATGAGGTAACAGTTATGTAAAGTCATTAAAATGGGTCTTCTGAAAATATTTCAGTTAGGATTGATAATAAATAATAGCAGACCAACTTATTATGAAAATTTTATTGTATGATTCAGAGAACCATACTCATATTTGTCATCTCTAATTTTTAGTTTGAGAATTGAAAAAGACCCTGTAAGGTCATCTAGTCAAAATGTCTCATTTTATATGTAAGGAAACTGAGGCCCAGAAATGTTGTGCAATACTCAAGGTCAAAACAGTGGTAAGTAGCAGGGCCAGAATTTGAATCTGATTCTCCTGATTCTATAGTATTTTGTGACTTTTTGTTTTTATTGTCATCTAAACTATAATATATAACAAAAATAATAAACTATACATAAAAACTTTAGATTAAGGCTTTTGTCACTTTTGAAATAATTATTCTTGCTTTTCCACATGAAGTTTGAAATAATTTTTTATTAATTGCCTAATTAAATCCTTCTCCCTATAAATTTATTGAGAAATGGTTCTGAAGTATGTTGGTCTTTGTTCACCGAACAGTTGCACTGGTCTATTCTAGTAAATCAGCAATAAACATTTTACATCTCTTTTCTCCCAACTTAACCCCAATACCCCAAAGGATGCCTGCCATTTAGTGCTGGTGTAGATTGCTGTCTACTGGGGATTGGGATCAATGGATTCTTTGATATTTCCCTGAGTTCCAGTGACTTGTGGTCATGACACCTGCTGAATTTGAACCAGTTTGAACTTCAGGGACAAAGATTTTACTTCTTATGATTGAAATTGCTATTTGGTAACTTACATTATCATTAAATTAAATTCTGGAAGAGTCCTTGGGCCAACCCTCCTTCTTTTCACAGTGAGTTATTCTGATCAGTTCTTATACCTCAGCTCATGATGATAAGTATGGAGTATACAGAAATTGTGCTGTATCAGTCACTTTTCGGGTAGTTCCATATCAACTTGAAGATTTCGATTGTAAGTTGAGGGCATTCAAATTCCATTCCCATTACCACTGGTCTTTCTAGACCCTTTTCCCCTTTCTCCCCCAAACCCTCTCCTTCAGATGGTTAAGTACTTCAGAGATACCATAGCAAATTGTGATCAGGAATTTGGTAGCTCATTAGTGCCTAGGAAGATAAGGAGAGCAAAGTCTGGCCTTCCCTAGACCTTGATTTGCATTTGAGGATATTTCTGGCAAAGTCTGAATACAATATAGAATGACCCATTTGGCTGTGGATAACAATGGACCTCCTTCATGTTCTAGAACATATGTACTATATCTATCTAGGAGGCAGGGTAAATGTATCCTAAGAATTGCACTGGTCAAGAATAATCCCATTGTTGGCACAGTCTGGCTGATCTTTTTATTCTAATAGTCCAGGTTGAGGGGAGAAATTCTGGTGTTCATTTTGGGATTGGGAGATATTGCACTCATGTACACTTCGAGAATGCATTTTCTTTGAATCTTTTCCCTTTCAAGTCACGTTTTACCTCTGGAGTTACTCAGCGAATTAATAGGTATAGAAATGCAAAGCTCTTTTCTTATTACATTCTATCGATCTGATTGCAGTGCCATTAATTGAAAGACTGGGGAAATGTGATGGATAGCTTAGCTCAGGATTCTATGTTCATTTGGGCCCAGCCCTGTAGGAGGAAAGCTGCTTGAAACTGATTGAAAGAAGCCTTTTGGTCTGACATGAATTATTCTTTCATTGTCAAACCTTGGAACAGCATTCAGACCTAGTGGGATTTACAATATGGAATTGTAAACTATGTCTGTTCTTAAAGTAAAATCAAAACTTAAAATGCTTATCTGTGAGGTTGGGAATAGCATACTGTTTCTTCTCTTTCTCTCTCTCTCTCTTTCTTTCTTTCTCTCTCTCCCCTCCCCTCTGTCATTTTCTTTCTCCCTCCCTTCCTCCTTCCCTCTCTCCTCAATCTCCTTCTCTATGTCATTCCTCTTCTTTTCCCTTCCTTCACATTACATCTATATCTATAGCTATATATACATATACACATATATATTTATATAACATATTAAAATGGTTCTTTTAAATTAAATCTCTTCTTACAAAACCAGAAGGTGGGCAACTCTCTCTTTATTTTAAATATTTTCATTTGTCACATTGTGATCATGAAATTTTTTTTTACAGTCTTCAGCATCTTAATCATATCTCATCCAGTGGTTTAGAGAGTGATGAAGGTTGTTGGTCATTTGCTTTCAGAGCTGAATACTAAATTCATACAAATTTCCTTGTCATTTTAAGTTATCTAGAGACTTGCACATATATGGATATAATATTCATACCTGTTTATATAGTTAAACACCGTCTGTATGGTTAAATGTACTTTATAAAAAATAATTTATTAAAATGCTTTAGACCTGTGTGCACACATGTCTGTGTATGAATGGATAAGGGTAAGGAGTAGACAATAATAGGCAAGTAGCATTTTAAATTATGTCTACTTTAAAAGGATGAGCTCATCATCCTCCGTTCTTCTGATTTTCAAAGTGGTGATTAATGTATTATTTTTCTGTTGGGTTTATTATTTGCAATATTTCAGGATAATAGTTCATGGGAGGAATCCTGCAATCCTCACCGTTTCCAAGCCTAACATTGTTCACATAGCCCCCTATTGCCCTTTTTTTAAACACTGCTGTCTCCTAAGGTGTAAGAAGTACAATTATTTCATTCATCAAACACCCTTTGTCCTTAGCCTTCTCACGAACTGGCTTGCTTTCTGATGAAATGCTTTCTGCTCCAACAATTGTATTATGGGGCTGATGAAAAATGTTGTAAGTTGCAAAGATAGGAAGTGAGCAAATTACTAAACTGCATGACATTGTTCCAGGTTCAGATCTGGAAAACATATTTAAGGCTTTTTTGAGAAATGAGATAATAGGTTACAATTTAGGGACCCTTTCTAAGCACCAGGGTGCCTGGGCTTAGATAGAATGGAAGATTTTGCTCTCTAACAGCCAACTACTATGAGGGGTGAGAAGCAAAAAAACTCATTTTTATGGGGTGAAAAGATATTAGAAAACAAATGCTGTTGACAATTACATAGGCGGCCTTACCAGTGTTTTGAGTGTCTGTCTATAAACATTACACACAGAGATACGGGTGTCTGCATTATCATAGTGTGAATAGAAAGTATGCATTTTTCACACCACAGACCTAAATTTTAGAGCAAAGAATTACATTATTTAGGATGATTTTCCCAGCTTCTGACCTGCCATTGTTTCTACTCCTCAATTACTTTTGAGGGAGACCCTCAGTCAGTGGTTTTCATCTCTTTGACTGTTCTGGTAGGGTCTGTTGCTTGACGATGGAGTCTGTTATTTCTGTTTCTCCCCTGTCTGAGGCGTGACTTTCTTTCTTTTGGACAAGGCAAAGAGCCTTGGGTTTTGCTGGGCACATTAGAATTCTGCTGTCACTGCTGGGGCTGCTTGTTCCTCTCCGATAGAGCCAAGGAGCAAACTGGACGGTGGGTGACCTTTGTCAGGTGCTTAGATTTCGCTAAAGCTCATTATGACTTTATTTTTCCCCCTTAAAGTTTGTGTGGAATTTAATCATCCTCTCTCTGCTTCCAGTTGATCTTAGATAAGGGCCTACTTTATTCTGACTTCTAACACCTCTTCTCATTATGAACGCCTGCTAGACTCTCTCCAGTAGTCTGCTAGCAACTCAGTTTTAGTTTCTATTGTTGGGAATTTCTCTTTGAGGAGCTTTTCCTGTGTTTCTTGGCCTTTCCAAAACACCCTTTAGGTAAAACAGTAAAATGACCTTGTGGGTGATTTTTCTCATGAAGAAAGAAAAAGAAAAAAAAATCTGGTTTGGAGTTGGTTGACAAAAAATGGAATATTATAATACAGAAAGAAAAAGAGAGCCAATTATTTAGATACTGTTGCTTAGAAGCTATTAAAATGTTTTCTTGTAGGACTTTTTGACCAGGTTGTAGAATGAGAGAAAGCCCATTAACCTTCAGGATTGAACTGTTTCATCTCCTACCTTAAAAATAATTTTAGCTCTGGAGGAGAAAAAGAATATTGCCATTCTTGGTCATGAAAAAATGCCTTGCACAGCATAGATAGTACCTACATATTTGTGAAACTGAATTGAGTGAAAATTATAGGGAAACTTAATTTTTTTAAGAAGAAAAAAATCTCCACAAATAACATTAGACACAAAATACATGCATGCCATTTGAAATGTTCTGCATTCAATAAAGACCAACTATACTCATACCTTCCTTGTATTGTAGATTCAAGTTGGCAGTTTTTTGGTGTCCTTGAGACCTGAGAAGCATAACATTGCTTTTCAAGGGAATAGATTTATTTGTTGAGATTAGTAGAAACTGGAAAACGTTCGGCATTTTCTCAGTTGGTTAGCACAGACACATAAAATGTAAACAGGCTTCTCCAACATGTACAACTTAAAGCATGTGTATACACACATACACACACACTCACACATACATTCTACAAACATCCAAGCGAAAGCCAGAGAATTGAATCTAAAACAAAACCATTTGTTTCGTCAACCAGCTAGGAAAACTGCTTTTCCCAATGTTGGCACAGATGCCTTTTTCCTTCTATCTCTTCCAGCCTGGCTGCCCTTGTTTTATTTCAGAAATATATTTGAACTTGGACAAAGGAATTACACATGGTATTGCCTTTGGTTTTTAATAGCAGTTGATTAAAATGGAGCCCAGAGCCAGTCTGCTCCACAGTTTCCCTGGCCATTAAGGCATTTCCTTTTAGTGGCTTAATTCATTTTATTCCCAATGATGCTAAAGGGGGAAAATATATCTATTTCTATATGTCTATATACATTCTGTGGCTAATTATACAGCTGGCCACGTTAATAACTTGCATCAAAACGAGGATCTAACACCTAAAAGACAGACAGAAAGAGCTGCCGTTATTTGTTGCTAGCAAGTTGCCTGATCCAGGTGCTGGAGTATTTGCATGTCTTTCCACCTTTGTTCCTTCAGAGGCGTGAGGGTCTCAAGCTATTGCTGACTAATTGATAGTTATAGTAACGGCTACAGGCTCCTTAGATTAGAAATGCATGCAGACGTGTGTCTTGATTCAAACATTAAGGAATGCACACTCTCACTTAACACAGGCAGAAAGTCTTCAGACTAATAGAGGTGTGATGGAGATAGCAGGACATAAAACAGAAGAGACACACAGAGAGACACACACACACAGAGTGAGAGAGAGAGAGAGAGAGAGAGAGAGAGAGAGAGAGAGAGAGAGAGAGAGAGAGAGAGAGAGAGAGAGAGAGAGAGATGGCATGCAGTAAATATGCCCCTACAAATACTTCTAAAATGCGTTTGCAAATGCAGAAGCCTTCAGAACCATCCAACAGTTCAGAACACCCTTTTTATTTCTTCTCTGCGGGACGCCTCCATCCAGACTATTCGCAAAAAAACGGAAAAGGTGAGAGCCCTGCCATCTTAGTTCTGAATTCCTCTGATTTCCTCTCCCCCCACCCGCCCCCCACCCCCTGCCTTGTGTCCCTCACGCCATTGTCCATGCTTCCGATGGCAGCCGCCCTGGCTCTTGAATGCAAGTGTCGCAGCAGGTGCAGAAAGAAGGTTCAGGGGGAGCATTGTCAAAGCCACGGTTGTCTATTGTTTCTCTGTTTTCACTGTTCTGCTTTTTCTTTTTCTTTTTCTTTTCTTTTTCCTTTCTTTCTTTCTTTCTTTTTCTTTTCTTTTCTTTTTCTTTTTCTTTTTCCTATCAGTGGCCCCTGCCAAAGGGGAGTTGGAGGGAAAAATTGCAAGAGTTAGAAGAACCTTTTTTAAAAAAAAACACACTGTTATGATAAACAGTCCAGCAATGCATTCCACGAAATTAGGAATTATAGCAAGAGTGCAAGGTCGGGGTGAGGGGCGGGGAAGGAGCTCGAACGGAGATAGATGTTTGTGGCTGTCTTCATGCCAAAGGCAGGTTTGTTAGGATGGACTTTTTGTCGGTGCTCTTTGGCTTCTGGGATATTTTCATCTTTTAAAAAATCATGAGGAATGCTGTATTCATCAGTTCACCCCTGCATTCGTTTCTATTCCCGTTGAGCAGTGAATGAGGTTGAAAATTTTAAGGAAGGCCAGAGCTTCTGTTTGCGAGTTAGCTGGTTGTTGCAGACGGCTCAGCCGGAATTGGAGGTTGTGTTTCAGCTTATTTAATAAGCTCACCCTGGATATCAGCGTGCTCTACTTTCTGATGGGTTTGGCCATAGCCAGCCCACCTGAAATGCTGTGATTCGGCCGCCTTTAAAAGAGCCGGTTTTCAGGGTGATGTTGTTATGTGTGTGATTAAGTTCTGGGAACAGGCCGACTCCTCCGCTATTCCTTGAAGTTTGGGAATGTTACCAAGTCATGATCTCAAAGTCGAGGTTTCAGACACTATTTGATATGGGCATTTTACACCAAGCACACAAAACCCGAGAGAATCTACTACTTTGGGTAAAAGTGGTCACAATTGTATTCAGGTAGAAGTTGAAATTGCACATTTAATTTACTCTTGGATGTTTAAATAATTTAAAAAAATTAAAAGTGTTTCAAATTAAATTCACCCTAGAAAAAGATCTTTTTCTTTTCTTCTTTTCCAGTCATTTTACTGTCATTCATTATATGGAAGGGGGGGTTCAAATTAGCCACAAGGGTTCCCCCCCACCCTGCTTTTCCCGAGTCTTCTAACTTCTAGTAAGGGAGTTATATAGTACTCTGGCAAATTCTAAAAATAGCAGACATTCAACATTCCAGTTCTAAAGTGTGTTTGCAAGTCAAGATAGGCTGCATCTCAAGGCAGGAGAAAACATTTTTTTATTTTTTTGAGAGCCCTTCCATGTTGTAACTCCTGCTGTATTGTTTGAATTTTGACTAAATGTGAAATCATTTTCTTTCCCTTACAAATAAAAAATGATGCTTGCAAATTATTTGGCAGTAAATGTGGGGATAGTGTAACTTTCAGGTTTCGTGAATCAAAGAAGTCCTCTATTTCTGGACATATAAATAAATAGCTTATTTTAATCCATTTTACAAATGCACATACCCTCTTATTCTTTTTATTGCCATTATTCTGATTTGGGGACCTACCCAAGTACAGTTAGTGGGCCTCGTTCTTTTGTGAGGAGTGGGAGGGTTAGCCTTGGGATGATTTGAAATTTCTTTAGAAAAGGAACTTCGTGAATAAATGCTGAGTGAGCCGTGGCCTGAATGCAAGCTTGAATTCAATCCAGGCCACCCTGGTAGCATACTGTTTAATTTCCAGCACACATCTGCATTATCCTCACATCAATCCCAGGCCAGAAAGCTGGGAGCAGGGGAAATTTATCAGTGATAGTTACATGCTTTTCTTTACCAGGGGGACAGTCTTGTGAAAATATTTTTTGGGTCTTTAAGTAGTCACATTTGAAAAAGGGTTATTTGCTGTAGGTAACTTTTAGGGAACCTTAGACATAGAAAGTAGTACTGATTCATACATGATTTTGCAAAGGTTGGTGGTCAAAGAAGGGTGAAGAGTCACAAGGTGATACGAGGAATTTCTACTTCAAAGTGAGAGGCCCCAGGAAAGCTCAGGGCCTCTCAGTGTTGTGAAGAGGCCAGATTAGATGTTTGTTGGTCTCAAAAACTTCAAAGTGGGTGGAAAAGTTATTAGTTCTCACAAAAGTTAGAAACAGTTTGGATAACTCACCCAGAATGACAGACTTGGTTTAAAAAATACACACATACACACACACACACTCCCTTCTGGTAGCAGTCTTGCAGATGCTTGGCCTGTTAGCAAGACATTTGGAAGAACTTAACAGAGAATATTTGGCTTAGGTCTTAATGTAGATATCGTCAAGGTTAAGTGATGGGAGAATCCCAGGAGGTTTGCAAAACCTGATTCAAACCCAGTTGTTGCCCTGAATATTTCAGATAAATGTCTGAAGTTGATCCAAAGGATATACGCCTTAAACATTAGAGGACCTGTTTTAAGAATCTCCTGAAACTGGACTCTCTTCCTTCTACAGCTCCCAAAATCTTGCCTGGAGGTCATATAAGTGCACAAAATACCCAGTTTATTGTTAATCCTATGATTAGTATTGTAAATCTTGGGACTTTGTCTTGCTTCCAAGTCTAAAATATGGAAAGGATTTTTTAAAATCCAGCTATTTTCCTACTTCAGCATTTTAAAAGAAACACCTGGACACTGATATAAATGTGTGTTAAAAACAACAACTACTACTACTACAAAGAAAGATTAGGAAAAATAGAAGAAATATTGAATACAGAGTCAAATGACTGGGGTTTTACCCACATGCTAATCATGTGACCCTGAGTAAATTATTTCACTCCTCTAAACCTTAGTTTCTCTTATTTGTAAAATGTAGACATTAAAATTAGATACTAGACACATAACAATCCTATAATTTCTCCCTCAGTAAATTGCAAAGGGTTACAGAAATATGAGTTGATTAGTAAATATAAACTCAGAGTTTTATGGAGATATGAGATGGTTAGTCCTGACTCAGTTTACTCATTCTGAGTCCAGGCTCGTTGCCCTTAAAAACGGCTGTCTCCCAATTGGCAGTTGTATATGAGAAAGTGAAAAGCAGATTGCTCTTCTTCATTTGTTGGAAAGATTATCTTTTTGATGCTTAAAGCTCCAAGGAACCCATGGAGGCCAAGAACTCTCATCTTTTAGAAAATCAGTCTCAAGATTTTCATGGTTCACCCTTTTCTTCTTTTAGCTTTCTGGACTTCATCAGGCCAGCCCCTTTTTCAGATGAATGGCACCTGCTTTTGTCTAACACTAGAAGACCTCCCAAAATATAACACTCATTTAATTTCTGTTGCAGTGTGAAATTGCCAGGACCCATAGGAAGCGTGAAACATATTAGCAAAATGAAGACTTTCTACTGTGTTAATCAACCAGCACCACACAATGTTCTTGTGATATTTTGGGAAGCAAACAGAAAAATCTTAATGGTTTGTTAAATTACCAAAAGGGTAGAATTTGGTTATTGTATTACACAGTATTTAAGGAATAGGGTTTAAAAATGAGTGAGGATGAGAACTCAAGAACCCCTCATAGAGAAAGCTTTTGGACAAAGTTCTCTTTTCTCCTTCTGACATATGACTGTATCCATGTATGCGTGGAGAAGGCCCAGCTAAGCCAGATGTTTGGGGTTGCTCCAGAAAAGAATTACATTATTTGTCTACTTTTCTTCTCCTAATTGACTCTTGGGTAGCCAGATTGGATCCATTGTTGTTCCTAGGAAAAGAACATTGAACTCAATAGAAAGCATGTGATTTTTGGTGAGTTCCAGTCTCCTTCTCTACTTATGAGCTGCGTGTCCTCCAGAAAATAAATTAAGCTCTCAGTCTCAGAACCCTCATCTATAAAATGGGAATAATATTATTTATACATGAAAACAGAAGGGAAAACTATGCTATCTCTTATGGTCTCAAGCAACTTTGAAATTGTCCCTTTATGATCTGAGAGATGTAGTATGGCAATCCAGGGCAGTTTTATTGGTTTCATCAGACTTTTAATGGGGGTATCATACAGAATGGAATAGGGGTGGGTTGGACTAAAAGGATCTTTCTGCCCATTCTTTTTTTTTTTTTTTTTTTGGTTCATCTTTTGTTCAGAAAAGAAAAGAGAAAAAATGTATAGAATAGCTTTAATGACTTAAGGACAGAAAACTTAGTGATAGGATTTAGCAAATGAGTGGATATATGGAGTGAGAAATAGTGAGCCCTGGAGGTTGACACTAAATGTTGTAAATTTTGGTAATTGGAAGAATGCTGGTACCTTTGATAGAAGAAGAGTAGGTTTGGAAAATTTTGAGTATTATCTTAATGATAAACTGTCTTCCTGTTGTCTCAGTACTAGTCTAGTTTTGAGAAATTTGTCCTTAAAAAAGTGGCCACTAAGTGATACCTTGTTTTTTGGACTATAGCACCTCATGAAAGTAATGACTAACAGATGGAGAGGAAGGAACTTGTGGGGGGGGTTGTATGTGAAGGAAATATAAACTCTAATGAAATCATAGGTCTTAGAAGTATTTGAGAGGCAGATATATACAATCTGCAATATTCCGCAGTTTAAACAAATTAAAATGCAATTGGGGATATTTAACAAAATAAGTAAAAATACAATAAAATATAGATAATATTAATATATGTAAGCCAATATGCAACTGCAGCAATCCTTATGTATGTTTTAGTGACTTTTGTTTCCCTTGGAGTTTGATACCATAATTCTAGACGGGCTGTGCACACAACAACAATCTCCATATAACCAAGTGTTAACCAGTTAGCAGAATCACAACTTTTACTCTTGACTTCAGATTATTGATCTAAATCAAATTTTGGAATCATAATATCATGACATTTCAAAGTTTCAAGGGACCTCAGAGTCCATCCAATACATCCCTGAATGATAGAGGAGATCTTCTATAACATTCTCAAATTTTTGAATCTGCACCTAAAAATATCAAGTCAAGGAGAACTTAGTAATTCTAGGGACACTCCATCCTACTTTGAGCAATTTTAATTGTTAGGAAGATTGTATCAAAATTAAATTATTTTTTTCTTCTCTGGGATCAAACAGAACAACTCATCCCTTCCATTCACCAATCACATAACAGCTTTTCAAACACTTGAAGAAAACTATTATGTCTTCTGTATGTTTGCTTTTCTGTATTTTTCATTTTTTCTACCTCCCCAGGATGGCATAATTTTTATGTTTTTTTTATTCTTCTTCTTTCCCTTCTCTGATATTGACAGCTTGCTGATATCTTTTCCATAATGGAGGCTACAATACTGATCTCTGTCCTCCAGATGTAGTCTTCCTGGGATAAGTACAAAGGATATATCATATCTTTCATTCAGGATCTCTGAATGCAAACCAAGATTATGTTAAATTTTTGTATTCCATTGAACCTTGCCTACTGAACTTCCAGTATACTAATATCCAGAGGTCTCTTTCAGATGAATTGTTCTCTAGAATACACAGATTCCCTATTTTGGATTTAGAAAATTTATTTTTTGAATTCAAGTACAGAACTTTACATTTATCTTTCTTCACTTATATCTTTGTAAAATAAACCTATAGTGCACTAGCCTTTCAGAATCTTTTTGGATCCTTGCTTTGCTAATTTAGTGTGTTAACAATCCTTTTCGACTAGAATTTGATAAGTGCAGCATTTAGTCAAGTAAAAATAGCCTGCAACTCATCAAATAAATAATCCTGTTGCATAAGGGAAAAACACTAATAAATCATAGAATTTCAGAGCAAAAACAGGCCTATCTTTTTCATATAATCATTATTCCAGGAACTTTAAATAAGACCAGGAGGAATGCCTTTGGTAGCTGAAGTATTTCACCTTAGGGAGGGATATTATTACTTTTTTCTGCCTCTAAGTAATTTCACATATCTGGATAAGATTCTAAAATCTTCTGATGGGTACACCAATGTGATGTATTGTGTTGGCAATCTGTCCATCCCACACTCTGGAGATTATGAATGTGTATTCTGCACACTTTGCCTATCTGTAGTTAATGTGCTTATACAACTTTGAGAGAAACATCCCTGTTTCAGCTAAGTTAGCTATGGCAGTTTTGTAGCTAGTTGAGTGATTTTCCTGATAGCGTTCAGCTTGGGGTTCATTCCTGTTCTGTCAAGAAGTCAAAGAAATTACAAAGTTCTGAACTTCACATTTTTTTTGAAGTACTGGAGAAAAATACATTTCTACATTACTCAATGTGGAGGGTTTTTTTTGTTTGTTTAAAATCAGAGTCCATATGTTTTCCCTGCCTCTTATTTTGATAATAACATGAGACTTGGCCTATATACACATAACTATCTAATAATTAGGATATTTAAAAACATACACTCCTAATATGATCAACAATTCAAACATTGTGATTTGTTTTTCTTAACTGTATTTATTTATTAAAAGAGATCTATTAGGAATAGAGTTAGAAAAAGTCAGTGGGATGTAAAAATGATATTAAAAAAACAACCATACCCAAAACAATAAAACAGTTAAAATTCAAAACTCCAAACCTTCATATGGGGATAAAGTAGATTTGGGCATCTGAACGTACATATTTTCTATATGATCACTGAGCCATCATCTAAATTCAGACTTGACTTTGTGCAATGAAGGTCTCTGGTTAAAGTTCATTCACTGTGTAGGTCTGGTTGGAGTGTGAAGTGAAGGACAGTGTGTATATGAGATTATATTATAATTCTATCCCTATGAAATTTTCTTGCTACCTATTGTAAGCTTTATGAGGGCAGAGACCCTGTCTGACTTTTTCTTGGCTCTTGGCACAGTATTTTATACACTGGTGGTCCTGAGTAAATATTTGTTATTGTCAATGAAGTTGCCTATGTTGTGGCTGGAAATAGAGAAATGTCATGATAAATGATGATGAACTTCCTTACTTACTGAACTTCCAAATTTAGAATGGATTTCTTCATTTTGGAGATTTATAAGTAGAAACTGCATCATTATCACTTCAACCAGAGTTTGTTGTGGGGATTTTTTTTATAAGATATTAGACTACAAATATATTGGACTAGATGGTCAATGAGGTCCTTTATAACTATTTTTTTATTCTCTGATGGGCTAACATTAAGGTGTTAAATACATGGAGTACAAGATCACAGAGTGCAAAGTGATATAGATTTGAATTCTTTGATGGATTTGTTTTGTATTTGTATGGTTGCTTGTCCAGAGGCAAAGATTGCAATCAATCTTATATTGTGTAACTTTTATGCTTGTTTTCACTTCAATCCTTCACAGAGGATCTAACCAACATTCTTGGGACCTTCCTTTATATTAAAGTTTCTTAATTTAGTGTCTGTATACTTTTTAAAATAAAATGTTTGATAACTATTTCAGTATTGTTGGTTTCCTTTGCAATGCTATTGAATTTACATACATAATTCTGAGGAGTCCATAAGCTTCACCAGATATCTAAAAAGAATTCATGACCCAGAGAAGGGATAAGAACTCTTGATTTAGGTTATTTAACATTGCATGGATTGCAGTCTCCAGGCTGTCCATCTGGTACCTCTCACCCTTGATACATGACTAGTCTACCTCCTTTCCATTCATAAATCTCTTTGATGATAGCCTTACTGCTGCTTCTGGTGTGCAATTTTTCACTGGATAATAATGCCACAGCCTATTTACACCATTTACTGTCTCTCCATTGCCCTTTAGATGACCCTTTACTTTAATTCTTTGGAGACTGGGGTATTCCATAATTCATAGCCATATAGCTTCCCCAGAAGAAGATTAGTATTACAAAGATGAGCCTTTTGCTTCTGGGGTATAGTGTTTGCAACTATAGGTACAAGAATCCTTCAGATACAAGTCTTGCCCTTGAAAAGCTTATAGTTGGCCAGTCATCTAGCTTTGATGAAGCTCTTGCTATAGGTCAGGCTTTGTGCTAAGCACTGGGGAGATGATAAAAAGGAAAAGCTTCCAAGCAGTCCCTGATGTTAAATCCTGTGTCCTATTGAGGACTGCTGAGCCCTGTGCTCATGGCCTTGCAAAGGAGACATGTGCAAACAAGCTAGGTATAGGATAAATTGGAGGTGGGGAGGATTAGATGAGACTTGAAGACTTGAAGGAAATCAAGAAACAGAGATGAGGAGGAGAGCATCCCAGGCCCAACAGCCTGTCTGTGAAAGTTCTTGGAGTTGGAGGATAAATATCCTGTGTGATGAACAGCAAGGAGGTCAATGTCACTGGATCATGTAGTTTCTACAGGGAAGAAAGAACACTGGAACAGTAGGAAGGGGCCAGGTTTTAAAGGGCTTTCAAAGCAAAAAGGAGGATTTTTATATTTGATCCTGGCAGTGATAGGGAGCAAATGGAATTTATTGAATAGGGTCATGCTCGTGTAATGTAGTCAGACCTGCATTTTAAGAAGGTCAGTTTGACAAGTGAGTGAAATGGATTGGACTGGATAAATCAAATTGATGAATTGGAGAGGGGAGAGACTTGAGGCAAGAGGACCAAACAACAGACTGTTGCAATCTGAAATGGGAAGAGAAGACATCCACATAAGATAGTTAATATTTAACTATATATTTTATTTTATTCTTTATGTAGTAATGACAAGTAATTATAAAGTCAAATTTAAGTAGTATTTAGTGGTTTTCATGTTATTTAAATGTATAGTCCTCATTGCAAAACTTTGAGGTGAGGTAGATAGTAGTATATTTTATTATCCTCTTTTTACATTTGAGGAAGGTAAAGTTTGGATAGGTTAAGTGAATTGTCCAAGGTCAAACAAAAGTATCTTATATAAGTATAGCAAATAAAAATATTCTAACTTTTATTTAGGATAAGAAGCTAGATCCTCTGTATCAAGTTAAGCATTAATTTTATTAACCAGAGATTCTTAACTTTTTGTGTCCTGGACCTATTTGACATTCTGGTGAGCCTCTGTGTCCCCCTTCTCGTAATAATGTTCTTAAATGTATAAAATAAAATAAATAGGATTACAAAAGAAATTTAAATACCGTTATAAAATATTTTTTTAAAAAATGGATCCTAGGTTCATATGTACTCAGGGAAAGCAGTAGGGACTGGAGAAGACAGTGATGACTTTGTGCGTGAGATTTCAGTGGAAGCCTAAAGTATGGATAGGTTTTGGAAAAGGAAAAGGAAAAGAAAAGAAACAACCTTGAAATTGAATAAATTCTTGGCTAGGAGGGATAGACAACACGAACACAACAATGAAGAGGAGATTAATGTATCTGTAATGTAAATGTCTATGACATATGTTGGTTTAAAGAAAACAAGTGAGACATTTTATGTTTTTTGTTTCTCTTGTCTTCTAAATTGAGCTCCTTAAATTTGCCAGCTTGCAAGCTCACCCACCTTCCTCCACCTGTTAAGATTACCTAAAACAAAAAAAGTATATTATGTAGGAAGCATAAGGAGGCAATTCAAGATGTGGTTTCTTGTCCAGGCACTGCCACCAACTAACTGTATGACTTTACACTCTCTTGGCCTCAGTAAATATAGTAATATTTATACTATTAACATGATAGGATGTTTTTTGAGAGTTGCTTCAAAAATAATGTATATTTATGCATATTATGTAAATTATTACTTTAAAGCACTAATTTCCTATCATCATCAATCAATCTCAGATCTGTGATCTCCAGTAATTAATTTCCAGCATTTTCCTGGTAGCACAATGTTGTCTTCTGGCTTTAGGAATATATTTGCTTATATATTTCTGAATTTTAAAGCAAGGCTCATTCCTTATCTTTTGTAGAATCACAGAACTTTGGGAAGGGATATGCTTTAGAGCAGCAATTCTTAAATTTCTTACCTCAAAATTCCTTTACACTCTTAAGAGCTTTTGTTTATTTGGATTGTGTCTATTGATATATACGAAATAAAAAGTGAAAGCATCTTAGCATTATTATGAAAATGGTTTTTACTATTAAATCTTCTTGAAAAAGAGTCAGGGATCTTCAGAGATGTTTGGACCACACTTTGAAAAGCCTTAGAGTCATCTCTGGTAAATAGCAAGTTTCAAGGCACAATAAAAGAGAAAAGAGAAAGTATAGAAACATAAAAAATTATAGAATGGCAAGAAATTTCAAAGGTCTTTAAGCCCGATGCCTAGCAAAAGTAAGAAGAGTCCCAATTACAACATCTCTGAGTGATCATGTAGCCTTTATCTGAAAACTTCTAGGACTGGTGATCTCACTACCACTCAAAATAGCTCATTCTATTTTTGGACAGATTTAATTGTTAAGGAGCTCTTTATGTAGCATTGACATTGGCTTCCCTGTGATGATACCTACTGGTCTTAGTTCTTACCTCCACAGTCAAGTAGAACAAATCTAATTCTTCTTCTCCTTGATATTCTTCAAATATTTGAAGACAGCTATCATTTCCCAGGTAGTATAGTGAAAAGAGCACCAGGGTTGGAGTCAAGTAGACTTATCCATATGAATTCAAATCTAGCCTCAGACTCCTAGTTATGTGACCCTGGACAAGTCACTTGATTCTGTTTGCCTCAGTTTCTTTATCTGTAAAATGTGCTGGAGAAGGAAATGCAAACCATTTCAAAATCTTTGCCAAAACAACAAAAAAAACCAAAATAACCTCAAATGGGGTTACTAAGAATTAGACATGATTAAAAAACCACTGAACAACAACAAATCATTTTCTTTCCCATTCTCCTACCATATATATTTTTTTCTTCAGATTAAGCGTCCTCAGTTATTTTAACTAATCTTTCTTTGAGCTGGTTTGCTATCCCCTCACCTTCTAATATTTGCCAATGGAGGAGAAAAGGATTGTGGCTAACTTTTTTTTTTTTGAGGAATATTTTCAATTGTGATAAAGTTTGATGTTTTAGATTCTACATTTTAAGAAGTTCATTAATAAAATTGACAAATGAGAATTGTTTAAAAGGACTGAAGGTGTTTAATAGAGAGAAAAAAGAAAGCATGGTGGGAAGGATAGTTAGCTTCTAATATATGAAAAACTATCATTAGAAAGAATTCCACTTTTCCTGCCTGATCCCAAATGGCAGAACTAGAATAAATGGGTAAATGTTGTTGAGAAGCATTATTTAGGCTTCCTTTGAGGAAAATCTTAACAATGAGAATCCTCTAAAAGTTGAATGAACTGCCTCAGGAAGTAGTGTCTCCATGAGAGATCTTTAAGCAAGGCCTGGGATGTTGTGATTTGTTGGGAAGAATGTAGGTTTGCAAATTGCTGAACTTTACTTGCTGGTGATTAGAGAAGTTGCAAATACTGAAGAAAGAGGGTTGCTATTTGTTTCCCACTCCTGTCTTTCACCACCATTTCAGGCATAATCATGGTTTGGATCTATAATCCTCCTTTCTAAGCTAACTGGGACAGTGAGGCAGATGGCTCAGGTTTAGACTTTACTGACATACAAGGTACCTCCAGTCATTACACATGAATTAAAGGCTAGAATATTTTTCATTCCACTCAACAACATTTATTAAGTGCCTATTAGGTGCAGTGCCTTGGATTGCATCCTAGATGATGGAACCATACAATGTCACCGAAGCTGACCTGTCGGAAATTCCTTATATAAGTGACTAAAACATTAATTAAGTGATCTGGGGCTTAGGAGAATCTGGCTATCACTGGTTTAAAAAGTTCCATTTAAGAAGGCAGATGGATCCTTATGAAATGATAATGACTTGGTTCTGTGTATAACATATTAATTTAGTGAATATGACTGGAAATCTTTCCTCTAAAGAAGATGCATTTCTTTAGAGACAATGGCAACCAAATAATGCAAAGGTTAAAATCTTGGACTTAGAGTCAAGAAGACTGGAGTTCAAATCCTGCCTCAGATATTTAGTTGTTTGACATTTATCAAGTTACTTTATATCTCAGCCTCAGTTTACTCATTTGCAAAATGGCAATAATAGTAGCACCTACTTTACAGAAGTTCCTCTGGGTTCCCAAGGTGGTGACGTATGTATGTGTAAAATACTTTGTAAGATAAAACATATATATATATATATATATATATGTATATATATATATATATGTATATATATATATATATGTGCGTGTGTGTGTATGTATGTATACATATATATGTAACATGTACAGAGCATTCTATTGAGCATATCTATATCTATACAGAGCATATCTATCATTATTATTATTTTTATAAATATCTCTAAGGATGAGCAGCTAAGTGGCATAATAGTTAAATGAGGCTTGCAATTAGTACCACCTGAGTTCAAATTCTCTCTTAGACACCTATTAGTTATATAACCCTCTTATGTATTTTAGAAAACTCTTTAATATTATAAGTTGCAGACAAGGTGCTGAATTGAATTAGTTGAGAGAATTCTTGTTTGAAGTTCCATAACCAATGAAATCACAATGAAAATCCTTATCTCTATAACTTACAAAAATGAATTTGATGAAGATGTCCCAGAATCATAGAATTTAGAGCTGGCAGAGACTTTACAAGTTATTTAGCCAAATTCCCTCAACTGACAGAAGAGGAAACTGAGACCCAAAGAGATGACGTAAATTCATAGAATTATAGAATATTAGAATTTAAACAGACTTGAGTGACTCTGTAGTCCAATCCCTATTTCTATCTTCCCAAAAGAATCTCCCCATTTCACATTTTTGACAAGTGGTCATCTAGGCAAAGGCCTACAATCGCAGGGAGCTCCCAACCTCCCAAGATAATCTATTCTACTTTTGGACAGTTCAATTTTTGGGAAGATTTTCTTCTAAACTAAACTAACATCTAAACTAAATTTCCTCTTTGTAACTTTTACCTCTTGTTTTTGGTTTCCACTTTTTGGATCTGAACAGAAACTTAATCCTTGAAAATAGTTGGCATGTCTCCTCTTAACCTTCTCTTTTCTCAGATAATTACCTCTCTCTTGAAGCCCTCATATGGCATGGCCCTGGGGCTATATCACCAGCTAGTAGCAAAGTTATAAGTCCAGGTCAGTCCAACACAGGTCTACTGATTTTCTAGGTGGTGCTCATTCTGTAATATCAATTGCCTCAGTGGTAGCAAATGGAGATTTCAAAAATGTCTATTTTTATACCATTTCTGAACATATTTTAGATTAGAAGCTTGATACTGTTCAGTTATA
The DNA here is from genome assembly GCF_048593235.1 of Sminthopsis crassicaudata. Taxonomy (NCBI): domain Eukaryota; kingdom Metazoa; phylum Chordata; class Mammalia; order Dasyuromorphia; family Dasyuridae; genus Sminthopsis; species Sminthopsis crassicaudata. The sequence continues at coordinate 400,434,670 of NC_133619.1, read as the reverse complement.
GCTACAATATTAGGCACATATGCGTTTTTGGATTTACAGAACATTCACCTCAAAACTCTGTACATGATATCAGTATCATTAACAGATGAAGATACATAAACTTAGAAAAGTTAATTGATTAGCTTGTGGTCACATAGCCAATGAATGCCAGATCCAGGACCTTGAATCCAAATCTCTTGACTCCAAGATTTTTTCATTATGCTTCCTCATGAATTAGAGGATACTTCTGTCCCACGTGGAAAAAAAAGAACCTCATATGACTGTCACAATATTTTTTTTTTGATTCTTAGATTTATAGAATGTTCAATTTGGAAGGGACCTTAGGCATCATTTAGTCTCTACTTACTTTACATATGAGGAAACTGAGACTTAGAGAGACATGTGACTTTTTTAAAGTTAATCCATTTCCTTAGTGGGCTGAGACTAATACCAAAGACTCCTGATTTCTAAGTGAATGTTTTTTTTTTCCATAGACATTCTCTACAATCTATTTAGAGATTCAGAACAATTCAAGAAATGCTTCAAAGGCACTGAGAATCTGTGGACAAGAAGGGCAGAGTTTGGCCCTTATAATGAGACATGTACCCTGGTAATCATGATAAAGTATAGAATGTGAGGGGAGCAAAAGAGATAGAGTGGGCAATGGACCAAGAGAGAATGCTATTTTCTCTGTATTAGATTTCCTATTAGATTATAAACTCCTTGAGGGCAGAGGCTATTTTTTATTCATCTTCACATCTCTCATAGTACTATTTACAGTGTCTTATTTAGTGAATAGAGGTAATGTTCTATAAAGAAAAGACCTTGTACTTGGAGACCTAACGATTATGATATTTTCTGGCCATGTCATCATGGGCTAGTTACTTAACTTTTTTGATCTTCAGTTTCTTCAACTATAAGATGAGGATCATAGGATCACAGATTTTAAGAGTAGAATAAGATCAGAGCAGCCATCTAGTCCAACTCAAATCCCAGACATAATCCTACTTGAGTATAGCTGAAAAGTGATCATCTTATTTCTGCTTCTTTCTGTCAAGAAGAGTCCACTTTTTATAGAGGCAATCCATTCTGTTTTCTTATAACTTTGTTAGAAAAGTTTTCCTAACATTAAACCCAAATGTGTTTCTTTACGAATTCTACCCTTGTCTGTCCTCTAGGACCATACAGAATAATAGAATGTGTTTAATTACTCTTTCACTTGACAACCCTTGAAAAGAACTAGCATTATCCACCTAGTCCCAATTCTTCTCTTTTTTAGTTTAAATATTCCCCATTCCTTCAATTGATATAATTCTGGGGGGGGTGTATTGAACTAGAAAACTCCTCAAATCTATTTAAATTCTAATGTTCCATAATTTTGCGGAATTACTTCTTCTCTTTGGGCCTCTGTTTCCTCTTCTGTCACTTGTGGGAATTTGACTATGTTCCTTCCAGTTCTAAATTATTTTAAATGAATTGGATTTGACACCTTTACCATCTTGAAGGCTTTCTTCTGAATATTGATCAATGCTGATCAAAGCCATTCCTAAAATGTATTGTTTAGAACTAAATATAATATTCCAGATGTGACTGGAGCAAACTACAATTTTCCTAACTATCATTTCTCTGTTCCTTGAACCCATGTCTTTCTTAGTGAGGTTCGTGGATTGCATCCTCTCTACCTCCCCTCAGATTTTTAGATGATACTTCATGCTATTGATTCATATTAAGTTTTTAGTACATGAAAATGTCCAGATATTTTTCAATAAATAACTCACATAACCATGATTTTCTTATCTCATACCTGTAAAATTAATTTATGAAATCAAATTTAATACATTAGATTTTATTTTTTATTAAATTGCAGATTGTTAAATTTAGTCTGATGTGCTAGCCTGTCAAAGTATTTTTTAGATACTAGTTCAGTCTTCTAGTATGCTAGTTATCCCTCCAAGATTTGTATCAACTACAAATTTGATAAGTATGTCATATGTGCCTTTATGCAATTTTTTAATAAGACTGCTAAACAGAACAGGGTCAAACACATATAGTTAGCATTTATATAGTACTTTAAGGTTTGCAAAGAGGTTTGTAAGTATTATCTCATTTTATCTTCACAATAACCCTGGGAAGTAGAGGATATATTACATAGGGAAGAACTGAAATTAAGAGTTTTCCTCAGAATTATACAGCAAGTAAGAATCTAAGGCTGGATTTGAACCCAGGTCACTTCTTCCTGTCTTGAAGAATAGCTACTATCCATAAGTTCTATTCACTGTACCGCTTAGCTGTCTCTTTTTACAAGATTGCTGAAGCACCCCATTGTTGACATTTAACTATTAATTTGAATCCAGTCATTCAGCTAGTTTTGAAATAATTTTAAAATTCTTTAATTATCTTTCTACCTTTTCCATAAGAATGGAATGAGATACTTTATCAAATAGTACTTTTATTTAGGTAAACAATAAAGCATCATTTTCTTGATATACCAGTTAGTATTCCAACTGAGAGAAAGAAATATTTGGCATTCTCTACTCTTAGTGAACCTGAATCCACGTTGGTAGATCATATAGTTGTTTATGATTATTATTTTCTTTTCTAGATTTTCATTAACTACTTCTTTTTTAATATAGCTTTTTATTTACAAAATATATGCATGGATAATTTTTTAACACTGACCCTTGCAAAACTTAATATTCCCAATTCTCCTCTCCTTCCCCTCACTTCTTCCCCTAGGCAGATATTCCAGTATATGTTAAATCAAATACATGTATACATATCCATACAGTTATCTTGCTGCACAAGAAAAATTGGATCTAAAAAGAAAAAAAATCTGAGAAGGAAAACAAAAATGCAAGCAAACAACATTAGAAAGGATGAAAATGCTATGTTGTAGTCCACACTCAGTTCCCACAGTCCTCTCCCTGGGTGTAGATGGCTCTCTTCATTACTGAACAATTGAAACTGGTCTGAATCAATTCATTGTTGAAAAGATCCATGTCCATCAGAATTGATCATCATATAGTTTTATTGTTGCCATGTACAATGATCTCCTGGTTCTGCTCATTTCACTTAGCATCAGTTCATTTAAGTCTCTCCAGATTTCTCTGAAATCATACTGTTAGTCATTTCTTACAGAACAATAATATTCCATAGCATCCATATATTATAATTTACTTAGCCAATTTCCAATTGATGGGCATCCATTCAGTTTTCAGTTTCTAGTCACTACAGAGAGGGCTGCCACAAACATTTTTGCACATGTGGGCCTCTTTCCCTCCTTTAAGATCTCTTTGAGATATAAACCCAGTAGTAACACTGCTGTGTCAAAGAGTATGCAGTTTGATAACTTTTTGAGCATAGTTCCAAACTGTTCTCCAGAATGGTTGGATTCATTCACAGTTCCACCAACAATGTATCAGTGTCCCAGTTTTCTGGCATCCCCTCCAGCATTTGCCATTATCTTTTCCTGTCATCTTAGCCAATCTGACAGGTGTGTACTGGTACCTCAGAGTTGTCTTAATTTGTATTTCTGTGATCAATAGTGATTTGGAACACCTTTTCATATGACTAGAAATAGTTTCAGTTTCTTCATCTGAAAATTATCTGTTTATATCCTTTGACCATTTATCAATTGGAGAATGGCTTGATTTCTTATAAATTTGAGTCAATTCTCTATATATTTTGGAAATGAGGCCATTATTAGAACCTTTAAATATAAAAATGTTTTCCCATTTTATTGCTTTCCTTCTAATCTTGTCTGCATTAGTTTTGTTTGTACAAAACCTTTTTAACTTAATATAATCAAAATTATCTATTTTGTAACCAATAATGATCTCTAGTTCTTCTTTGGTTACAAATTCCTTCTTCCTCCACAGGTCTGAGAGATAAACTATCCTATGTTCTTCTAATTTATTTATAATATTTTTTATGTCTAGATCATGATCCCATTTTGACCTTATCTTGGTATATGGTATTAAATGTGGGTCAATGCCTAGTTTTTGCCATATAGTTTCCAATTTTCCCAGCAGTTTTTGGCACATAGTGAATTCTTATCTCAAAAATTGGGGGTTTGTGGTTTGTCAGACACTAGATTGCTATAGTTATCGACTATGTTGTCCTGTGAACCTAACCTATTCCACTGATCAATTAGTCTATTTCTTAGCCAGTACCAAAAGCTTTTTGATAACTGCTGCCTTGTAATATACTTTTAAAAAAGGCCACCTTTATTTGATTTTTTCATGAGTTCCCTTCAAATTCTTGTCCTTTTGTTCTTCCAGATGAATTTTGTTATTTTTCTAGGTCAGCAAAATAGTTTTTTGGGAGTCTGATTGGCATAGCACTAAATAAATAGATTAGTTTAGGTAGTATTGTCATCTTTATTATATTTGCTCGATCTGTCCAAGAGCACTTAATGTTTTTCCAATTGTTTAGATCTGACTTTATTTGTGTGGAAAATGTTTTATAATTTTGCTCATATAGTTCCTGACTTTCCCTTGGCAGATAGATTTCACTAACTACTTCTTTAGTAATATTTCTAGATTTTTCTGGGAATGAAGGAAACTTCATTGGTCTATAGTTTGGTGACTCAATTCTCCCTTTTTTTGAAAAATATTTGCTTAATATTTGCCCTTCTTCAATCTGGCAATCTTTCCAATATTATCAACAGTAACTTAGCAATACACCTGCCATTTTGTGCGAAACGGGAAGATTTTTTCTTTTGTGAAGCTAACTGGCTTGTATGGGGATTGAAGTTGTGACCTTAGCCTTGTTAATTTTATACTCTAACTAATTATATCCAGACAGGTGGGATATTCCAATGAGAGAGACTCTGTGAATTGGAATAGATGGGTCCTATACTTTTGGAGCAGACTATATGCTTTTTAACAAAGTCACTTAATCATTTTAGCCTCAGTTTCTATAACTGTACATTGGAAGCATTCACATTAGTTTTGAAATTAAATACATGATAAATGCTAGATGTTTGTAATAACAATTCAAAGTATTGATTCAGGTAGTGGAAAGTTTTGGAAGCAATGGATTTGTATTTGTATCATAACTTTGCTTCTTACTGTTTGCCATTTATTTATCACCTTGGGTTCATAATTTAATTATTTTCAGCTTGAGGTTTCTTATTCATTGATTGTGAAATATTGAAACTGTGATTTGAACTATGATTTCTAAATTCACAGTTATAAATATATGATATGTTTATCCTATTGTCATTTAATTAGAGAGATGAATGACATACTTAGGTGAGATATTGGGGAAAATCAGTTATATTCAACTTTGCTTATGAATCTGTCTTGTCTTTACAAACAGTAAAGATTCCAGAATGCTACATCTATCCTTCAAAGTCTACTGGACAGCCTGATGCCTTCAAGAAGTCTTTCCCAATTCCATAAAAGATAGACATAAAATACTTCACTGGCTGAAATGCAAATTGCAATCTCCTGAAACAGACTTGACATTTTGATCATAAGAGATAGTTAACAATTCCAAAGATCATCTTGTGAAATACCCTCCACTTCCTTGAAGATATGAAGCAGTATCATCTACCAACTAAAGGCAAAAGAGGTAATATATATATATATATATATATATATATATATATATATATATATAGTCTTTTCATCTTCTTAATCTGTCTTAGAAAGTTATTGTGATTTACACATATTCCCTACAGTTCTTGGTCCATGCCAAAGAAGGTGGCCCTTGAAGGTAACAGTCATTGTTTAGTAGGGCCAAGTTAATTAAGGAGAATCTATTATTGAGGCTATCCGAAAGGAAAACTTGAGAAGTGTCTATGGTCCAGAAACTTTGCTCATACTATCCACTACTTCAGTTGCCAATTTACTATAGAAGAGATCTGAAAATTTTCACATTTCAACCTTTTCCCCAAGTTCTAATACCTTATTTCCAGCTGTTCAAGAAATTCCTTAATAGCATGTTCTGAGAGTACCTCTCTAAACCCCATCATACCTCGAATCATGATATAGACAATTTTTTTTTCTTTAAAAGTCTTTGAGGCAAGAAATTCCAGTCTGCCTTTTTCTATGATGTTCTACTCTGCCTCCCTTTTCCAAGCAAGATTGTACAAAGGATAGAGTATTGATTGGGAGCCAGAGCCAAAGGAACTCATGTTATGAGAATTCTCTCCACTTGAGGCTGATAGCAACTGGATGTGACTCTGGAAATAAGTCCTTGGGGATTGACTAAAGTATGAACAGATTAGGTGACTTGCCTAGTGGCAACCAGACATGTAGTGATTATTAATTTGAATGTAGGACTTCCTTACTATAAACCAAGTTACTTCCATTGTTGAATAGTACTGTAAAATAATGTCTTTAAAGGTCAAATCTAAGTGTCTAAATCCTCAAATCTCAAAGTCAAATCCTCAAAACTTCCTTTTTCACCATTCTCTTCCTACCACCTTGGACTATTCTTTCTGTGTTTTCATTGTTAATTTTTCTGTTCTGTGTCCAGTTGGATGCAACCAGAACACCAAGATGAAAACTCCTATAAGCCCTAGAGATAGCCACCATTATGGAAATACTTGTTTTATTTCATAAATTAAACAAAAAATTAATTACTTAATTAAAATATAAACCTACATTTGTTTCTTAAAATAATTTATCTCTTCTTCACCTCATTTTTTGAAGAATGTGGAAGGAATATAACAAAGTTTGGAATGTTTGGTTGTGGTTGCCTGAGGGCCCTGTAAAGCAGTCCCAGAGTTAAAATGAGAATGCAACTTTTAGTAACTGTTGGAAATTGTGTTTGATTTTTTGCAGTATACATTTAATGTTGTTTTGGAAAATTCTTTATTATCATTGTGTTTTAATTGCCTCTGTCAACCCTGATTGCCTTTATAATGGGCTCTTCACACAGTTTGCTTTGTGATAATGATAATGGCTGTGCATTGGGACTGTCTCATCCATTCAAATGGAATTCTGCAGGCCTGAAGGAGCTGGTACAACAGAATAAACATTGGACTAGGACTAGGGACACCTGGGTTCAAATCGCAGTTCTGTTAGTAACTAGGTGTGTGACCCTGGAAGTTTCCTTCCCCTTCTAGGCTGGTTTCCTCATCAGTAAAATAATTGAGTGATCTCAAAGGTCTCTTCCAGTTCCCAAATCCAGTGATTCTCTATCTCAGCAAAGGAAATGCAGCTGTATCTAGGGTGGAGCACAGTACTGATTTGCTATAGTCTAGCCATCAGTATAAGAGCCAATCACAGGTAAATACAGAGATGGTGGGGATTGTGAAGGGGTGTTAGGTAGACAGAAAGCAATTACCCAACTTGGAACATTATCAAAGTCCTAGGATTAATATTCTGCTTTTACTCAATGTCCCTGAGGATATTTACAAATAAAATTATCATTGTTGTTATTATTATTTTTGAATGCAGTACATCCTGCCCACATTTATAGTCCCTCTAGATCCTTTTGCCTTTTGGGTAGGGAGGTGTGCAAGATGATTAACTTAAAAAATATAGCTTTGGTTATAGATCCATTGTATGCTATATTCATTTTCTCTTGCATATATTCAGGTTTTTTTCTCTTTTTCTGGATGAGTTTCAGCTACAGCTAGGCTGAAAATGAATGTTGAACAGTATATCTGCCAAGCATAGGCTCACAGAAACAGCTCCTCAGTTGAGTGGGAGAATGTCTACAATATGTTCATATCCTGGGAAGAATCAGTAGTCTCTTAGCACTACCATGATCACTTCTTTCTGAGGGATCTGAATATAGACTTAGGTTACTAGATTCAGTAGCATTATTCATAAGGATGCCACTGATGACCAAAGAACAGTCTGTATCATGGAAAAATGCAGGTGCTCATTCTTAAGACCCTAATTATTCCAAATGAACCATGTGGCACTCTAGGCTCCCCACCTTGACTTTCATGCCTCTGTGACATATACTAGGTTCAAGAGACCCACCCTTATGTCCCTGACTTTTCATACGTGTCTCCTTTAAGTCTCTAATTCATACTTGTGCAGGTACCCATAAAAAGAAAGACTATATCTTTGAACCTCCAAGGTTTATTTGAATTTATTTCATTGTCTTTGTTTTATTTTCTCCAACACAAGTCTCAATCCTTTTCCAATATGGCTTTCAACAAGCCTACAATTTCAAAGTCTACCTCTGAACATGTCTTATCTTTTCCCCTTTCTGGCTTATTCACTAGTTATTATCTTCTCTGACACTTTGAATCCTGAGTTCTAAAATACAGTAAATGCTTAATAAATACTAGCTGATTGATTGACATTTGATATTGTTGATCATCCTCTCCTTGAAACTTTCCCCCATTAATTTCTATGACTCTGCCCTTTCCTGATTGATCTCTTACCTCTCTGACTGTCTCATTTCTACCTCTGGCTCCCTAAATATGGTTGTTCTTCACAGACCTTTTCACAGTCTCCCATTCTTCCTTTCCTATACTTCCTGTACATTTTTTCTTGTTTTTCTCTTCAGCTACCATAGTGTCAACTATCACTTCCAAGTAACTATTCTAAAACCTATATCTTTTTTGTATTTAATATTTCATTTCCCCCCAATTATATGTAAAGATAGTTTTCAAAATTCACTTTTATAAGATTTTGATTTCTGAATCTTTTTCTCCCTCCCTTCTATATTCCTCTCCAAGATGGCAAGCAATCTGATATAGGTCACATGTATATTTTTAATATCCTGGCTCTAAATTTTCTAGCTTCTGCTGGATGGACATCTCTACCTAGAGGCCTTTCTAGCACCTCAAAATACATATCTAAAACTAAATACTTTTTCCTCTTCTCCTGCCAACTTTTCCTCCTCATTTCCTTATTTGAGTCAGCCCTCTCCTTCACCCCCACAACCGAGTCACCGAGCCCAGCTTCTTCCTCTGCTGTTCCTCTCCC